>NW_027258932.1:0-47177 GCF_045791955.1 Oncorhynchus clarkii lewisi | reverse complement strand
TGATAGACAACAAACTCAGAATGTTACCTGGTGATATGGTGCTGCTAGTGATAGACAACATACTCAGAATGTTACCTGGTGATATGGTGCTGTTAGACAACATACTCAGAATGTTACCTGGTGATATGGTGCTGTTAGACAACATACTCAGAATGTTACCTGGTGATATGGTGCTGTTAGACAACATACTCAGAATGTTACCTGGTGATATGGTGCTGCTAGACAACATACTCAGAATGTTACCTGGTGATATGGTGCTGCTAGTGATAGACAAAATACTCAGAATGTTACCTGGTGATATGGTGCTGCTAGTGATAGACAAAATACTCAGAATGTTACCTGGTGATATGGTGCTGCTAGTGATAGACAACATACTCAGAATGTTACCTGGTGATATGGTGCTGCTAGTGATAGACAACATACTCAGAATGTTACCTGGTGATATGGTGCTGCTAGTGATAGACAACATACTCAGAATGTTACCTGGTGATATGGTGCTGCTAGTGATAGACAACATACTCAGAATGTTACCTGGTGATATGGTGCTGCTAGTGATAGACAACATACTCAGAATGTTATCTGGTGATATGGTGCTGCTAGACAACATACTCAGTGTTACCTGGTGATATGGTGCTGCTAGTGATAGACAACATACTCAGAGTGTTACCTGGTGATATGGTGCTGCTAGACAACATACTGAGAATGTTACCTGGTGATATGGTGCTGTTAGACAACATACTCAGTGTTACCTGGTGATATGGTACTGTTAGACAACATACTCAGTGTTACCTGGTGATATGGTGCTGCTAGTGATAGACAACATACTCAGAATGTTACCTGGTGATATGGTGCTGCTAGACAACATACTGAGAATGTTACCTGGTGATATGGTGCTGCTAGTGATAGACAACAAACTCAGTATGTTACCTGGTGATATGGTGCTGCTAGTGATAGACAACATACTCAGAGTGTTACCTGGTGATATGGTGCTGCTAGACAACATACTCAGAATGTTACCTGGTGATATGGTGCTGTTAGACAACATACTCAGAATGTTACCTGGTGATATGGTGCTGCTAGTGATAGACAACATACTCAGATTGTTACCTGGTGATATGGTGCTGCTAGACAACATACTCAGAATGTTACCTGGTGATATGGTGCTGTTAGACAACATACTCAGACAATTACCTGGTGATATGGTGCTGCTAGTGATAGACAACATACTCAGAATGTTACCTGGTGATATGGTGCTGCTAGTGATAGACAACAAACTCAGAATGTTACCTGGTGATATGGTGCTGCTAGTGATAGACAACATACTCAGAATGTTACCTGGTGATATGGTGCTGTTAGACAACATACTAATAATGTTACCTGGGGATATGGTGCTAATAAACAACATAATCAGAATGTTACCTGGTGATATGGTGCTGTTAGACAACATACTCAGAATGTTACCTGGTGATATGGTGCTGTTAGACAACATACTCAGAATGTTACCTGGTGATATGGTGCTGCTAGACAACATACTCAGAATGTTACCTGGTGATATGGTGCTGCTAGTGATAGACAAAATACTCAGAATGTTACCTGGTGATATGGTGCTGCTAGTGATAGACAACATACTCAGAATGTTACCTGGTGATATGGTGCTGTTAGACAACATACTCAGAATGTTACCTGGTGATATGGTGCTGCTAGACAACATACTCAGAATGTTACCTGGTGATATGGTGCTGCTAGTGATAGACAACATACTCAGATTGTTACCTGGTGATATGGTGCTGCTAGACAACATACTCAGAATGTTACCTGGTGATATGGTGCTGTTAGACAACATACTCAGACAATTACCTGGTGATATGGTGCTGCTAGTGATAGACAACATACTCAGAATGTTACCTGGTGATATGGTGCTGCTAGTGATAGACAACAAACTCAGAATGTTACCTGGTGATATGGTGCTGCTAGTGATAGACAACATACTCAGAATGTTACCTGGTGATATGGTGCTGTTAGACAACATACTAATAATGTTACCTGGTGATATGGTGCTAATAAACAACATAATCAGAATGTTACCTGGTGATATGGTGCTGTTAGACAACATACTCAGAATGTTACCTGGTGATATGGTGCTGTTAGACAACATACTCAGAATGTTACCTGGTGATATGGTGCTGTTAGACAACATACTCAGAATGTTACCTGGTGATATGGTGCTGTTAGACAACATACTCAGAATGTTACCTGGTGATATGGTGCTGCTAGACAACATACTCAGAATGTTACCTGGTGATATGGTGCTGCTAGTGATAGACAACATACTCAGAATGTTACCTGGTGATATGGTGCTGCTAGTGATAGACAACATACTCAGAATGTTACCTGGTGATATGGTGCTGCTAGTGATAGACAACATACTCAGAATGTTACCTGGTGATATGGTGCTGCTAGTGATAGACAACATACTCAGAATGTTACCTGGTGATATGGTGCTGCTAGTGATAGACAACATACTCAGAATGTTATCTGGTGATATGGTGCTGCTAGACAACATACTCAGTGTTACCTGGTGATATGGTGCTGCTAGTGATAGACAACATACTCAGAATGTTACCTGGTGATATGGTGCTGCTAGACAACATACTGAGAATGTTACCTGGTGATATGGTGCTGTTAGACAACATACTCAGTGTTACCTGGTGATATGGTACTGTTAGACAACATACTCAGTGTTACCTGGTGATATGGTGCTGCTAGTGATAGACAACATACTCAGAATGTTACCTGGTGATATGGTGCTGCTAGACAACATACTGAGAATGTTACCTGGTGATATGGTGCTGCTAGTGATAGACAACAAACTCAGTATGTTACCTGGTGATATGGTGCTGCTAGTGATAGACAACATACTCAGAGTGTTACCTGGTGATATGGTGCTGCTAGACAACATACTCAGAATGTTACCTGGTGATATGGTACTGTTAGACAACATACTCGGAATGTTACCTGGTGATATGGTGCTGCTAGTGATAGACAACATACTCAGAATGTTACCTGGTGATATGGTACTGTTAGACAACATACTCAGTGTTACCTGGTGATATGGTGCTGATAGTGATAGACAACATACTCAGAATGTTACCTGGTGATATGGTGCTGCTAGACAACATACTGAGAATGTTACCTGGTGATATGGTGCTGCTAGTGATAGACAACAAACTCAGTATGTTACCTGGTGATATGGTGCTGCTAGTGATAGACAACATACTCAGAGTGTTACCTGGTGATATGGTGCTGCTAGACAACATACTCAGAATGTTACCTGGTGATATGGTACTGTTAGACAACATACTCGGAATGTTACCTGGTGATATGGTGCTGCTAGTGATAGACAACATACTCAGAATGTTACCTGGTGATATGGTGCTGCTAGACAACATACTCAGAATGTTACCTGGTGATATGGTGCTGTTAGACAACATACTCAGAATGTTACCTGGTGATATGGTGCTGCTAGACAACATACTCAGAATGTTACCTGGTGATATGGTGCTGTTAGACAACATACTCAGGATGTTACCTGGTGATATGGGGCTGCTAGTGATAGACAACATACTCAGAATGTTACCTGGTGATATGGTGCTGCTAGACAACATACTCAGAATGTTACCTGGTGATATGGTGCTGCTAGTGATAGACAACATACTCAGATTGTTACCTGGTGATATGGTGCTGCTAGACAACATACTCAGAATGTTACCTGGTGATATGGTGCTGCTAGTGATAGACAACATACTCAGAATGTTACCTGGCGATATGGTGCTGTTAGACAACATACTCAGAATGTTACCTGGTGATATGGTGCTGTTAGACAACATACTCAGAATGTTACCTGGTGATATGGTGCGGCTAGACAACATACTCAGAATGTTACCTGGTGATATGGTGCTGCTAGACAACATACTCAGAATGTTACCTGGTGATATGGTGCTGCTAGTGATAGACAGCATACTCAGAATGTTACCTGGTGATATGGTGCTGTTAGACAACATACTCAGAATGTTACCTGGTGATATGGTGCTGTTAGACAACATACTCAGAATGTTACCTGGTGATATGGTGCTGCTAGTGATAGACAACATACTCAGATTGTTACCTGGTGATATGGTGCTGCTAGACAACATACTCAGAATGTTACCTGGTGATATGGTGCTGTTAGACAACATACTCAGACAATTACCTGGTGATATGGTGCTGCTAGTGATAGACAACATACTCAGAATGTTACCTGGTGATATGGTGCTGCTAGTGATAGACAACAAACTCAGAATGTTACCTGGTGATATGGTGCTGCTAGTGATAGACAACATACTCAGAATGTTACCTGGTGATATGGTGCTGTTAGACAACATACTAATAATGTTACCTGGTGATATGGTGCTAATAAACAACATAATCAGAATGTTACCTGGTGATATGGTGCTGTTAGACAACATACTCAGAATGTTACCTGGTGATATGGTGCTGTTAGACAACATACTCAGAATGTTACCTGGTGATATGGTGCTGTTAGACAACATACTCAGAATGTTACCTGGTGATATGGTGCTGTTAGACAACATACTCAGAATGTTACCTGGTGATATGGTGCTGCTAGACAACATACTCAGAATGTTACCTGGTGATATGGTGCTGCTAGTGATAGACAAAATACTCAGAATGTTACCTGGTGATATGGTGCTGCTAGTGATAGACAAAATACTCAGAATGTTACCTGGTGATATGGTGCTGCTAGTGATAGACAACATACTCAGAATGTTACCTGGTGATATGGCGCTGCTAGTGATAGACAACATACTCAGAATGTTACCTGGTGATATGGTGCTGCTAGTGATAGACAACATACTCAGAATGTTACCTGGTGATATGGTGCTGCTAGTGATAGACAACATACTCAGAATGTTACCTGGTGATATGGTGCTGCTAGTGATAGACAACATACTCAGAATGTTATCTGGTGATATGGTGCTGCTAGACAACATACTCAGTGTTACCTGGTGATATGGTGCTGCTAGTGATAGACAACATACTCAGAGTGTTACCTGGTGATATGGTGCTGCTAGACAACATACTGAGAATGTTACCTGGTGATATGGTGCTGTTAGACAACATACTCAGTGTTACCTGGTGATATGGTACTGTTAGACAACATACTCAGTGTTACCTGGTGATATGGTGTTGCTAGTGATAGACAACATACTCAGAATGTTACCTGGTGATATGGTGCTGCTAGACAACATACTGAGAATGTTACCTGGTGATATGGTGCTGCTAGTGATAGACAACAAACTCAGTATGTTACCTGGTGATATGGTGCTGCTAGTGATAGACAACATACTCAGAGTGTTACCTGGTGATATGGTGCTGCTAGACAACATACTCAGAATGTTACCTGGTGATATGGTACTGTTAGACAACATACTCGGAATGTTACCTGGTGATATGGTGCTGCTAGTGATAGACAACATACTCAGAATGTTACCTGGTGATATGGTACTGTTAGACAACATACTCAGTGTTACCTGGTGATATGGTGCTGCTAGTGATAGACAACATACTCAGAATGTTACCTGGTGATATGGTGCTGCTAGACAACATACTGAGAATGTTACCTGGTGATATGGTGCTGCTAGTGATAGACAACAAACTCAGTATGTTACCTGGTGATATGGTGCTGCTAGTGATAGACAACATACTCAGAGTGTTACCTGGTGATATGGTGCTGCTAGACAACATACTCAGAATGTTACCTGGTGATATGGTACTGTTAGACAACATACTCGGAATGTTACCTGGTGATATGGTGCTGCTAGTGATAGACAACATACTCAGAATGTTACCTGGTGATATGGTGCTGCTAGACAACATACTCAGAATGTTACCTGGTGATATGGTGCTGTTAGACAACATACTCAGAATGTTACCTGGTGATATGGTGCTGTTAGACAACATACTCAGAATGTTACCTGGTGATATGGTGCTGCTAGACAACATACTCAGAATGTTACCTGGTGATATGTTGCTGTTAGACAACATACTCAGGATGTTACCTGGTGATATGGGGCTGCTAGTGATAGACAACATACTCAGAATGTTACCTGGTGATATGGTGCTGCTAGACAACATACTCAGAATGTTAGCTGGTGATATGGTGCTGTTAGACAACATACTCAGAATGTTACCTGGTGATATGGTGCTGCTAGTGATAGACAACATACTCAGATTGTTACCTGGTGATATGGTGCTGCTAGACAACATACTCAGAATGTTACCTGGTGATATGGTGCTGCTAGTGATAGACAACATACTCAGAATGTTACCTGGCGATATGGTGCTGTTAGACAACATACTCAGAATGTTACCTGGTGATATGGTGCTGTTAGACAACATACTCAGAATGTTACCTGGTGATATGGTGCGGCTAGACAACATACTCAGAATGTTACCTGGTGATATGGTGCTGCTAGACAACATACTCAGAATGTTACCTGGTGATATGGTGCTGCTAGTGATAGACAGCATACTCAGAATGTTACCTGGTGATATGGTGCTGTTAGACAACATACTCAGAATGTTACTTGGTGATATGGTGCTGCTAGTGATAGACAACATACTCAGATTGTTACCTGGTAATTTGGTGCTGCTAGACAACATACTCAGAATGTTACCTAGTGATATGGTGCTGCTAGTGATAGACAACATACTCAGAATGTTACCTGGTGATATGGTGCTGCTAGACAACATACTCAGAATGTTACCTGGTGATATGGTGCTGTTAGACAACATACTCAGAGTGTTACCTGATGATATGGTGCTGTTAGACAACATACTCAGAATGTTACCTGATGATATGGTGCTGTTAGACAACATACTCAGAATGTTACCTGGTGATATGGTGCTGTTAGACAACATACTCAGAGTGTTACCTGGTGATATGGTGCTGTTAGACAACATACACAGAGTGTTACCTGATGATATGGTGCTGTTAGACAACATACTCAGAATGTTACCTGGTGATATGGTGCTGTTAGACAACATACTCAGAGTGTTACCTGCAGATATGGTGCTGCTAGTGATAGACAACATACTCAGAATGTTACCTGGTGATATGGTGCTGCTAGACACCATACTCAGAATGTTACCTGGTGATATGGTGCTGCTAGTGATAGACAACATACTCAGAATGTTACCTGGTGATATGGTGCTGCTAGACAACATACTCAGAATGTTACCTGGTGATATGGTGATGTTAGACAACATACTCAGAGTGTTACCTGATGATATGGTGCTGTTAGACAACATACTCAGAATGTTACCTGATGATATGGTGCTGTTAGACAACATACTCAGAGTGTTACCTGATGATATGGTGCTGTTAGACAACATACTCAGAGTGTTACCTGGTGATATGGTGCTGTTAGACAACATACTCAGAATGTTACCTGGTGATATGGTGCTGTTAGACAACATACTCAGAGTGTTACCTGGTGATATGGTGCTGCTAGTGATAGACAACATACTCAGAATGTTACCTGGTGATATGGTGCTTCTAGACAACATACTCAGAATGTTACCTGATGATATGGTGCTGTTAGACAACATACTCAGAGTGTTACCTGGTGATATGATGCTGCTAGTGATAGACAACATACTCAGAATGTTACCTGGTGATATGGTGCTGCTAGTGATAGATAACATACTCAGAATGTTACCTGGTGATATGGTGCTGCTAGTGATAGACAACATACTCAGAGTGTTACCTGGTGATATGGTGCTGCTCGTGATTGACAACATACTCAATGTTACCTGGTGATATGGTGCTGCTAGTGATAGATAACATACTCAGAATGTTACCTGGTGATATGGTGCTGCTAGTGATAGACAACATACTCAGAATGTTACCTGGTGATATGGTGCTGCTAGTGATAGACAACATACTCAGAATGTTACCTGGTGATATGGTGCTGTTAGACAACATACTCAGAGTGTTACCTGATGAGGGATAAAAAAAACAATCAATTTTAGAATAAGGCTGTTGTAACAAACAAAATGTGGAAAAAGTCAAGGGGTCTGAATACTTCCCAAAGGCAGATTATATACAACAAAAATATACGTGAACATAGAACTGTAGAGAATGATTGTTAAGCCATGGAGTGAGTCCTCAACGACCGGCCAGAGAATAAAGACTTGGCTATTGATCGTCCACCATTGATGATCGGCTCCGCCCTCTGCGGTGAGGTCATTAGTCATTCTGCTCTCTAATTTGTCTGAACGCCTCAGACACTCTTGTTATTAGCTAATTCTCACACTCCAATGGCATGAAAGCTGTGGTCAGGAGTGGGTGGTCTCACAGTCTCTGCATCAGCCGGCTTGGATAACATCAATGCAGCTTTCTGCCAATCGAAAGGCCCTGTTCTGCACCATCACACACTCTCAATTGACTCCTCTCGCTCTGTCTTTTTGTCTCACTCTCTGTCTCTCCTTAACTGGGGGGGAAGAGGCATCACAGTTTGACAGTCGAGAGAGACAACAGGAGATTTCACTCTAGCACATCTCTATCTTCCTTTGATCACATGACGTGGTGCTCTCACTGCCCTTCGTCTTCCTTTAAACACATGAGGTGGTGCTCTCACTGCCCTCGTCTTCCTTTGATCACATGACGTGGTGCTCTCACTGCCCTCGTCTTCCTTTGATCACATGACGTGGTGCTCTCACTGCCCTCGTCTTCCTTTAAACACATGTGGTACTCTCACTGCCCTCGTCTTCCTTTAAACACATGAGGTGGTACTCTCACTGCCCCTCTTTATCCATTTATACAAGCCCCTCTTTATCCATTTATACAAGCCCCTCTTCCCTCTTTATCCATTTATACAAGCCCCTCTTTATCCATTTATACAAGCCCCTCTTCCCTCTTTATCCATTTATACAAGCCCCTCTTTATCCATTTATACAAGCCCCTCTTCCCTCTTTATCCATGTATACAAGCCCCTCTCCCTCTTTATCCATTTATACAAGCCCCTCTTCCTCTTTATCCATTTATACAAGCCCCTCTCCCTCTTTATCCATTTATACAAGCCCCTCTCCCTCTTTATCCATTTATACAAGCCCCTCTCCCTCTTTATCCATTTATAAAAGCCCCTCTCCCCTCTTTATCCATTTTTACAAGCCCCTCTTCCCTCTTTATCCATTTATACAATCCCCTCTTTATCCATTTATACAAGCCCCTCTCCCTCTTTATCCATTTATACAAGCCCCTCTTCCTCTTTATCCATTTATACAAGCCCCTCTTCCTCTTTATCCATTTATACAAGCCCCTCTTCCTCTTTATCAATTTATACAAGCCCATCTTCCCTCTTTATCCATTTATACAAGCTCCTCTTCCTCTTTATCCATTTATACAAGCCCCTCTCCCCTCTTTATCCATTTATACAAGCCCCTCTTCCTCTTTATCCATTTATACAAGCCCCTGTCCCCTCTTTATCCATTTATACAAGCCCCTCTTCCTCTTTATCCATTTATACAAGCCTCTCTTCCTCTTTATCCATTTATATAGGCCTCTCTTCCTCTTTATCCATTTATACAAGCCCCTCTCCCCTCTTTGTCCATTTATACAAGCCCCTCTTACCTCTTTATCCATTTATACAAGCCCCTCTTCCTCTTCATCTATTTATACAAGCCCCTCTCCCCTCTTTATCCATTTATACAAGCCCCTCTTCCTCTTTATCCATTTATACAAGCCCCTCTCCCCTCTTTATCCATTTATACAAGCCCCTCTCCCTCTTTATCCATTTATACAAGCCCCTCTCCCCTCTTTATCCATTTATACAAGCCCCTCTTTATCCATTTATACAAGCCCCTCTTCCTATTTATCCATTTATACAAGCCCCTCTTCCCTCTTTATCCATTTATACAAGCCCCTCTTCCTCTTTATCTATTTATACAAGCCCCTCTCCCCTCTTTATCCATTTATACAAGCCCCTCTTCCTCTTTATCCATTTATACAAGCCCCTCTCCCCTCTTTATCCATTTATACAAGCCCCTCTTCATCTTTATCCATTTATACAAGCCTCTCTTCCTCTTTATCCATTTATATAGGCCTCTCTTCCTCTTTATCCATTTATACAAGCCCCTCTCCCCTCTTTATCCATTTATACAAGCCCCTCTCCCCTCTTTGTCCATTTATACAAGCCCCTCTTACCTCTTTGTCCATTTATACAAGCCCCTCTTACCTCTTTATCCATTTATACAAGCCCCTCTTCCTCTTCATCTATTTATACAAGCCCCTCTCCCCTCTTTATCCATTTATACAAGCCCCTCTTCCTCTTTATCCATTTATACAAGCCCCTCTCCCTCTTTATCCATTTATACAAGCCCCTCTTTATCCATTTTTACAAGCCCCCTCTGCCTCTTCAGGTATACATTTCTCCCTCCTCCTCCGAAAATCCCACTCCCGCCTTATGAACAGCTTATTACTTTACAGTCTGTGAAATCCACAGGCAACTCCCATTTACACCAATTAACATAACCAATTAACATATAAAGGCTAATTGACCAAATCATGGGGAGTGAAGGCAGTAAAGGTGGTCGTGGTCGACAACACACAGGTGGGGAGGGTAGTGTAGCAGTGTGTATAAACAGCTGCATCTGTTATTGCAAGAATGGTGGTGTGTGTGCACGTGTGTGTGCACGTGTGTGTGCACGTGTGTGTGCACGTGTGCGTGCTTAAATAACACATACGCTTGAAACCAATGTCCTGTGTGACTTGGCTCCCGAGTGGCGCAGCGTTCTAAGGCACTTTATCTCAGTGCTAGAGGCGTCACTACAGACCCTGGTTCGAATCCAGGCTGTATCACATCCGGCCGTGATTGGGAGACCCACAGGGCGGCGCACAATTGCCCCAGCGTCGTCTGGGTTTGGCCGGAGTAGGGCCGTCTTTGTAAATAAGAATTTGTTCTTGACTGTCTTGCCCGAGTTAAATAAAGGTCAAATAAAATATAAATAAAATGACTCTCATTTTGTTTGGTCTGTTCTCTACCACAGCTTCAGCACATACAGCACTGAATACTGGAACAGCACGACGGTCTACACAATTACTGATTTAGTGACCAGTAAAACAGTCTAGTTTGAAATGCAGTTCGCAGCAGCTTTGACTGCCAGACAATGCATACTCGTCATTGTATTAGCAATGCTACCACTGTTATGATTATATTAGCAATGCTACCACTGTTATGATTATATTAGCAATGCTACCACTGTTATGATTATATTAGCAATGCTACCACTGTTATGATTATATTAGCAATGCTACCACTGTTATGATTATATTAGCAATGCTACCACTGTTATGATTATATTAGCAATGCTACCACTGTTATGATTATATTAGCAATGCTACCACTGTTATGATTATATTAGCAATGCTACCACTGTTATGATTATATTAGCAATGCTACCACTGTTATGATTATACCGAAACCATGACAACAAAAGTACACGCAGCATCAAACACTGGAAAATATATATATATATATTTTTTTTTTCTTAATGTTTGTGACATAAATATCTCTCATGTCTTGGGAAGGGACAGAGAGCGAAGAACATATAGACTGAGGGAAAGGATCATGTTTTAGTGTTGTCCAGTTCCACAGTGTTTATTCTCAGCTGTTCATCAGTAGAGAGGGAGGGGTTTTAAGTGGGGTCCCATAATGTTTATACTCAGCTGTTCATCAGTAGAGAGGGAGGGGTTTTAAGTGGGGTCCCACAATAATTATTCTCAGCTGTTCATCAGTAGAGAGGGAGGGGTTTTAAGTGGGGTCCCATAATGTTTATACTCAGCTGTTCATCAGTAGAGAGGGAGGGGTTTTAAGTGGGGTCCCATAATGTTTATACTCAGCTGTTCATCAGTAGAGAGGGAGGGGTTTTAAGTGGGGTCCCACAATGTTTATACTCAGCTGTTCATCAGTAGAGAGGGAGGGGTTTTAAGTGGGGTCCCATAATGTTTATACTCAGCTGTTCATCAGTAGAGAGGGAGGGGTTTTAAGTGGGGTCCCACAATGTTTATACTCAGCTGTTCATCAGTAGAGAGGGAGGGGTTTTAAGTGGGGTCCCATAATGTTTATACTCAGCTGTTCATCAGTAGAGAGGGAGGGGTTTTAAGTGGGGTCCCACAATGTTTATTCTCAGCTGTTGTACAGAGGGAGGGGTTTTAAGTGGGGTCCCATAATGTTTATACTCAGCTGTTCATCAGTAGAGAGGGAGGGGTTTTAAGTGGGGTCCCATAATGATTATACTCAGCTGTTCATCAGTAGAGAGGGAGGGGTTTTAAGTGGGGTCCCACAATGATTATACTCAGCTGTTCATCAGTAGAGAGGGAGGGGTTTTAAGTGGGGTCCCATAATGACTTGTGCTGTGTATCAGTAGAGAGGGAGGGGTTTTAAGTGGGGTCCCATAATGACTTGTGCTGTGTATCAGTAGAGGAGGAGGGGTTTTAAGTGGGGTCCCATAATGACTTGTGCTGTGTATCAGTAGAGGGGGAGGGGTTTTAAGTGGGGTCCCATAATGACTTGTGCTGTGTATCAGTAGAGGGGGAGGGGTTTTAAGTGGGGTCCCATAATGACTTGTGCTGTGTATCAGTAGATGGGGAGGGGTCCCATAATGACTTGTGCTGTGTATCAGTAGAGGGGGAGGGGTCCCATAATGACTTGTGCTGTGTATCAGTAGAGGGGGAGGGGTTTTAAGTGGGGTCCCATAATGACTTGTGCTGTGTATCAGTAGAGGGGGAGGGGTTTTAAGTGGGGTCCCATAATGACTTGTGCTGTGTATCAGTAGAGGGGGAGGGGTTTTAAGTGGGGTCCCATAATGACTTGTGCTGTGTATCAGTAGAGGGGGAGGGGTTTTAAGTGGGGTCCCATAATGACTTGTGCTGTGTATCAGTAGAGGGGGAGGGGTTTTAAGTGGGGTCCCATAATGACTTGTGCTGTGTATCAGTAGAGGAGGAGGGGTTTTAAGTGGGGTCCCATAATGACTTGTGCTGTGTATCAGTAGAGGGGGAGGGGTTTTAAGTGGGGTCCCATAATGACTTGTGCTGTGTATCAGTAGAGGGGGAGGGGTCCCATAATGATTTGTGCTGTGTATCAGTAGAGGGGGAGGGGTCCCATAATGACTTGTGCTGTGTATCAGTAGAGGGGGAGGGGTCCCATAATGACTTGTGCTGTGTATCAGTAGAGGGGGAGGGGTTTTAAGTGGGGTCCCATAATGACTTGTGCTGTGTATCAGTAGAGGGGGAGGGGTCCCATAATGACTTGTGCTGTGTATCAGTAGAGGGGGAGGGGTTTTAAGTGGGGTCCCGTGTAATGTAATGTATGTAATGTATCCTGTGTATCCAGGGAAAGCAGATGGAACAAGACACTGAGATCTTTGTCTGTTTCATCAGTCTTATTGTTCTCACAGTCACTGTTTCCTCTCAACGTGGGTAAAAATAGTGAGTTGAAGGTGATGGATCCTTGTGTTCGGAGCACATCCGCGTGTCTATACACGCCTTGCATGGCAGCTTTCATGAGACATTTACCCCCTGATTTGCAACAAGCTTATGTGTGAATAATTAATGCCAATTAATCCTTAATTACGGTGATTAGGCGAGTCACAGGAAATTAAGCTACAGCTGGAGAAGTCACCCCCCTCCTCCTACCTCTTGCTACTACAACCCCCCCCCCACCATGCTTGGGAGCCCCACCATGCTTGGGAAAAGGACGATTGGGCATAGGAGGTATGTGCCAAGGTTTCTGTGCCAGCGATCAGAGTTACTAGCGACAGTGTATGGCGAACGTCATCAACTCGGTTCTAACTGGTTTCGAAAGCCTGCATTTCCCATGATGTTGGGTTTCTCCATTTCCCATGATGTTGGGTTTCTCCATTTCCCATGATGTTGGGTTTCTCCATTTCCCATGACGTTGAGCTTCTCCATTTCCCATGACGTTGAGATTCTCCATTTCCCATGACGTTGAGCTTCTCCATTTCCCATGACGTTTAGCTTCTCCATTTCCCATGACGTTGAGCTTATTCATTTCCCATGACGTTGAGCTTCTTCATTTCCCATGACGTTGAGCTTCTCCATTTCCCATGACGTTGAGCTTCTCCATTTCCCATGACGTTGAGCTTATTCATTTCCCATGACGTTGAGCTTCTCCAATTCCCCATGACGTTGAGCTTCTCCAATTCCCCATGACGTTGAGCTTCTCCAATTCCCCATGACGTTGAGCTTCTCCAATTCCCCATGACGTTGAGCTTCTCCAATCCCCATGACGTTGAGCTTCTCCAATTCCCCATGACGTTGAGCTTCTCCAATTCCCATGACGTTGAGCTTCTTCAGCAGGAAATATTGCTCTATCAATGAAATCAATCTTCAAAGGCATTTAAACCACAATATAACAAGAGTACATGTTTAGTTTTACCTAAAAGCCTCAAGCCATTACTTTCAATACAACCCTATAACTCTAACCTCTGTTGTACAGAAGTTGTGCGTGCAGCTTTACGGGCGTGCACTGTACGCACTTGAACTGGTGAAGAAAACAGCCAAGACCATTAACAGCCCTTCTAGGTACCTGAGCCAATAAAGCTGAAACTGTGATACTGCCAGACCCCCATTAACACCTAGTGAAACATTATCCTGGAACCGTAGCCTCATGCAACAACAGGGCTGGACTCTCTCCCACTAAAATGAAATGGACATAAAAATGAAATGGCTTAGGCTGGAGGGAGAGGTAAAGGACTCCCGTAATATCTGTGATTATGTGACGGGCTGTTTGGGTTGCGGGCAGCTTTTGTTGTCTAATTTCAAATTGGGGGCGGAAGTGGGCAGAGTGCATCCTGGGACGGGTTGAGTTTGTTTCTGGCACTAGTGGTGAGAGGGGAGATGGGTATCTGGCTTGGTTCTGCTCCTGGAGGAATTCACTTACGATTCCCTCCAGTGAGTCCTATCGCTGCACCAATGCATGAGCATTGACCATTTTAAAGGATACTTCAGGATGCCTTTTATCTACTTTCCCAGAGTTAGATGTTTTTTTTTTTTAAATGTATCTGCGCCCAGTATAACATAAGTTAGAGGTAGTTTTGTGAGCCAATGCTAACTAGCGTTAGCACAATGACTGGAAGTCTACAGGAACAGACGTCATTGCGCTAATGACAGCTGCAGAGACATAAACAATGGTATCCATGAGTTCATCTGACTCTGGGTCAGTAGATACAGGGCCTCATCTGACTCTGGGTCAGTAGATAAAGGGCCTCATCTGACCCTGGGTCAGTAGATAAAGGTTCTCATCTGACCCTGGGTCAGTAGATAAAGGGCCTCATCTGACTCTGGGCCAGTAGATAAAGGGCCTCATCTGACCCTGGGTCAGTAGATAAAGGTTCTCATCTGACCCTGGGTCAGTAGATAAAGGGCCTCATCTGACCCTGGGTCAGTAGATAAAGGTTCTCATCTGACCCTGGGTCAGTAGATAAAGGGCCTCATCTGACCCTGGGTCAGTAGATAAAGGGCCTCATCTGACTCTGGGTCAGTAGATAAAGGGCCTCATCTGACTCTGGGTCAGTAGATAAAGGACCTCATCTGACTCTGGGTCAGTAGATAAAGGTTCTCATCTGACCCTGGGTCAGTAGATAAAGGTTCTCATCTGACCCTGGGTCAGTAGATAAAGGTTCTCATCTGACCCTGGGTCAGTAGATAAAGGGCCTCATCTGACCCTGGGTCAGTAGATAAAGGTTCTCATCTGACCCTGGGTCAGTAGATAAAGGGCCTCATCTGACTCTGGGTCAGTAGATAAAGGACCTCATCTGACTCTTGGTCAGTAGATAAAGGTTCTCATCTGACCCTGGGTCAGTAGATAAAGGGCCTCATCTGACCCTGGGTCTGTAGATAAAGGGCCTCATCTGACTCTGGGTCAGTAGATAAAGGGCCTCATCTGACCCTGGGTCAGTAGATAAAGGTTCTCATCTGACTCTGGGTCAGTAGATAAAGGGCCTCATCTGACCCTGGGTCAGTAGATAAAGGTTCTCATCTGACCCTGGGTCAGTAGATAAAGGGCCTCATCTGACCCTGGGTCAGTAGATAAAGGTTCTCATCTGACCCTGGGTCAGTAGATAAAGGTTCTCATCTGACCCTGGGTCAGTAGATAAAGGGCCTCATCTGACTCTGGGTCAGTAGATAAAGGTTCTCATCTGACCCTGGGTCAGTAGATAAAGGTTCTCATCTGACCCTGGGTCAGTAGATAAAGGTTCTCATCTGACCCTGGGTCAGTAGATAAAGGGCCTCATCTGACTCTGGGTCAGTAGATAAAGGGCCTCATCTGACTCTGGGTCAGTAGATAAAGGTTCTCATCTGACCCTGGGTCAGTAGATAAAGGTTCTCATCTGACCCTGGGTCAGTAGATAAAGGTTCTCATCTGGCCCTGGGTCAGTAGATAAAGGGCCTCATCTTACCCTGGTTCAGTAGATAAAGGGCCTCATCTGACCCTGGGTCAGTAGATAAAGGTTCTCATCTGACCCTGGGTCAGTAGATAAAGGTTCTCATCTGACCCTGGGTCAGTAGATAAAGGTTCTCATCTGACCCTGGGTCAGTAGATAAAGGTTCCCATCTGACCCTGGGTCAGTAGATAAAGGTTCTCATCTGATCCTGGGTCAGTAGATAAAGGTCCTCATCTGACCCTGGGTCAGTAGATAAAGGTCCTCATCTGACCCTGGGTCAGTAGATTACACCACCGGATATTGGCTAGTTCACAGATAATTGTGTGTCTAATGCAGTGTGCTGTCCTCCCAATCTACTGTTTGTGTGAGTGGATGTCATCTCGCCCAACAAAGTAGCAAGTTGTTTTGTATGCATGTGTGCTCATGCATGTAGTGTGTGTGTGTGTGTGTGAGTGTGCGAGCGTGTGCATGCGCTTAGTTGTGTGTGTGTGTGTGTGTGTGTGTGTGTGCGTGCGTGCGCTCATGTGTGTGGTAGTGCGTGCGTGTGCGTGTGTGTGTGTGTGCGCTCATGTGTGTAGTAGTGTGTGCGTGTGCGTAGTGCCAGAACCCTATCTGGTGTCTTTGACTTGTCAATCTCTGCATGTGTTTGAATGGTGGCTTCCCTTTTAGAGGCAGTTCAACTTGAACCTCTTGTCGTCTCCTGCGTTAAAACGTGGAGTTCCTCTATTTAGAGTGGAGCAGCACCCTCAGAATCAAAGACGCCCAAAGTGTACACAGCTTCTGTTTTCCTAAAGCTCCGTGTGAGAGTCTACTAACTATGCCAATATTTACTCAGAGCCCCCATTTTAAATATTAACACGTTACCAGCGAAGGGGCTCAGCCGAGACTTGTCAGCTTAGCAGATTAGTTTTGCCCGTGAACGAAGTCAGTAAACAGCTACTATAGTGAACGAAGTCAGTAAACAGCTACTATAGTGAACGAAGTCAACAAACAGCTACTATAGTGAACGAAGTCAACAAACAGCTACTATAGTGAACGAAGTCAGTAAACAGCTACTATAGTGAACGAAGTCAACAAACAGCTACTATAGTGAACGAAGTCAGTAAACAGCTACTATAGTGAACAAAGTCAGTAAACAGCTACTGTAGTGAACGAAGTCAACAAACAGCTACTATAGTGAACGAAGTCAGTAAACAGCTACTGTAGTGAACGAAGTCAACAAACAGCTACTATAGTGAACGAAGTCAGTAAACAGATACTATAGTGAACGAAGTCAGTAAACAGCTACTGTAGTGAACGAAGTCAGTAAACAGCTACTGTAGTGAACGAAGTCAGTAAACAGCTACTGTAGTGAACGAAGTCAACAAACAGCTACTATAGTGAACGAAGTCAGTAAACAGCTACTGTAGTGAACGAAGTCAGTAAACAGCTACTATAGTGAACAAAGTCAGTAAACAGCTACTGTAGTGAACGAAGTCAACAAACAGCTACTATAGTGAACGAAGTCAACAAACAGCTACTATAGTGAACGAAGTCAGTAAACAGCTACTATAGTGAACGAAGTCAACAAACAGCTACTATAGTGAACGAAGTCAGTAAACAGCTACTATAGTGAACAAAGTCAGTAAACAGCTACTGTAGTGAACGAAGTCAACAAACAGCTACTATAGTGAACGAAGTCAACAAACAGCTACTATAGTGAACGAAGTCAGTAAACAGCTACTATAGTGAACGAAGTCAGTAAACAGCTACTATAGTGAACGAAGTCAGTAAACAGCTACTATAGTGAACGAAGTCAACAAACAGCTACTATAGTGAACGAAGTCAACAAACAGCTACTATAGTGAACGAAGTCAACAAACAGCTACTATAGTGAACGAAGTCAACAAACAGCTACTATAGTGAACGAAGTCAACAAACAGCTACTATAGTGAACGAAGTCAACAAACAGCTACTATAGTGAACGAAGTCAACAAACAGCTACTATAGTGAACGAAGTCAACAAACAGCTACTATAGTGAACGAAGTCAACAAACAGCTACTGTAGTGAACGAAGTCAGTAAACAGCTACTATAGTGAACAAAGTCAGTAAACAGCTACTGTAGTGAACGAAGTCAACAAACAGCTACTGTAGTGAACGAAGTCAACAAACAGCTACTATAGTGAACGAAGTCAACAAACAGCTACTATAGTGAACGAAGTCAGTAAACAGCTACTATAGTGAACGAAGTCAACAAACAGCTACTATAGTGAACGAAGTCAACAAACAGCTACTATAGTGAACGAAGTCAGTAAACAGCTACTATAGTGAACGAAGTCAGTAAACAGCTACTATAGTGAACGAAGTCAACAAACAGCTACTATAGTGAACGAAGTCAGTAAACAGCTACTATAGTGAACGAAGTCAACAAACAGCTACTATAGTGAACGAAGCATCTTCAAAAGTCATATAACGTAACTAAAAACAACCGCTTGTTACTGTAAAAGTTTCCTTTTAAAATGATTTTTTTTTTTTAAATCCCCTCAAAACCGATGTTCTGAGTGTGCCTGTGTGTTCAGAAAGTTTCTTATTCATGTAAAAGGTCCACATTGGATTTCTAACCAGCAGGAGTCCCGGAGTCGTGGGTTTGTAGACACTTTTTCATAATGCTGCGTTTTGTAAAACACACAAGTTCATTTCTGCTGAAAACCAGACATTATGGCAGGTCCGTTTACAATGCCAGCTATTATACAATTGTGTTGCGCAGATTGGACAAAGTGTCCTCGAATGCCATCGCGACCAATGGTTCATCACTCGCTAAGCCAAAGTTATCACCAGCAACCCAATGTACGGCGGGCGGCCTACGGTT
The DNA here is from genome assembly GCF_045791955.1 of Oncorhynchus clarkii lewisi. Taxonomy (NCBI): domain Eukaryota; kingdom Metazoa; phylum Chordata; class Actinopteri; order Salmoniformes; family Salmonidae; genus Oncorhynchus; species Oncorhynchus clarkii. The sequence goes on along the minus strand of NW_027258932.1, from coordinate 27,801 downwards.
TGTGGAAGGTCTCTGCAATAGGAGGAAGGAAGGATGCAGGGCTCACCATGTCTTCTACTGCGGCGATCATTCACATAACGCAACCTGTCATCATTTTAATATTACCCAGTTTTCATGATGCATGTATGGTAGGCCTACTTGTGTCGTAGAGGGATGGGGGAAGAGTAGAGGGAGGGAGAGTAGAGGGATGGAGAGTAGAGGGAGGAAGAGTAGAGGGATGGATGGAGAGTAGAGGGAGGAAGAGTAGAGGGATGGAGAGTAGAGAGATGGAGAGAGCTTATAAATGCTTATAATTGCTTAGCCTATCCAGAATGAAGAATGATGCATAGTGCTAACACTAACAAAACCTACCGCAGAGCGCACTTGGAATAAACCTGTTTGAGTGCCTATTTGTTGGCATACATGCCTGTAGTCACATATACCCTATTTGTTGGCATACATGCCTGTAGTAACATATACCCTATTTGTTTCAGTGATTACACTGCAGTTAACCTATGGTAGCTATCAGATTGTCTAACCTGGGATAGAGGAGAACAGCTGGCCAGTTTGAACCTGGGGTGAGCGACGTTAGCGACTAGCGTTAGCGCCTGATCTGGTAATGGAGTATGGAGGACCTGAAAGACTACCCCCTCGACCTCCTGTTGACCTCGTCAACAGAGCTGAGTTCCTCACATGTTTTCAGGACCAAGTCACCTACTGAGTGCCATTCAACTGGGGAGGTTGAGAGGCAGGGAGGGGAGGATGGAGGCAGGGAGGATGGAGGGAGGGAGGATGGAGGCGGGGAGGATGGAGGCAGGGAGGAGGCAGGGAGGGGAGGATGGAGGCAGGGAGGAGGCAGGGAGGGGAGGATGGAGGCAGGGAGGGGAGGATGGAGGCGGGGAGGATGGAGGCAGGGAGGAGGCAGGGAGGGGAGGATGGAGGCAGGGAGGGGAGGATGGAGGCAGGGAGGATGTAGGGAGGGAGGATGGAGGCGGGGAGGATGGAGGCAGGGAGGAGGCAGGGAGGAGGCAGGGAGGGGAGGATGGAGGCAGGGAGGGGAGGATGGAGGCAGGGAGGGGAGGATGGAGGCAGGGAGGGGAGGATGGAGGCAGGGAGGGGAGGATGGAGGCAGGGAGGATGGAGGCAGGGAGGATGGAGGCAGGGAGGATGGAGGCAGGGAGGATGGAGGCAGGGAGGATGGAGGCGGGGAGGATGGAGGCGGGGAGGATGGAGGCAGGGAGGAGGCAGGGAGGGGAGGATGGAGGGAGGGAGGATGGAGGGAGGGAGGGAGGATAGAGGCAGGGAGGATGGAGGGAGGGAGAGTAGAGGGAGAATAGAGGGATGGAGAGAGAATAGAGGGATGGAGAGAGAATAGAGGGATGGAGAGAGAAGAGAGGGATGGAGAGAGAATAGAGGGATGGAGGGAGAGTAGAGGGATGGAGGGAGAATAGAGGGATGGAGGGAGAATAGAGGGATGGAGGGAGAGTAGAGGGATGGAGGGAGAATAGAGGGATGGAGGGAGAATGGAGGGATGGAGGGAGAATGGAGGGATGGAGGGAGAATAGAGGGATGGAGGGAGGGAGAAGATAGGGGTGGAGGGAGGGAGAAGAGATGGATGGAGGGATGGAGAATAGAGGGATGGAGGGAGGGAGAAGAGAGGGATGGAGGGAGGGAGAAGAGAGGGATGGAGGGAGGGAGAAGATAGGGGTGGAGGGAGGGAGAAGATAGGGGTGGAGGGAGGGAGAAGATAGGGGTGGAGGGAGGGAGAAGAGAGGGATGGAGGGAGAGTAGAGGGATGGAGGGAGAGTAGAGGGATGGAGGGAGAGTAGAGGGATGGAGGGAGAGTAGAGGGATGGATGGAGAATAGAGGGATGGATGGAGAGTAGAGGGATGGAGGGAGAATAGAGGGATGGAGGGAGAAGAGAGGGATGGAGGGAGAATATAGGGATGGAGAGAGAGTAGAGGGATAGATGAGGGAGAGAGGGATAGCGGAGGGAGAGTAGAGGGATGGAGGGAGAGTAGAGGGATGGAGGGGGGTAGAGGGATGGAGGGAGAGTAGGGGGATGGAGGGAGGGAGAAGAGAAGGATGGAGGGATGGAGAATAGAGGGATGGAGGGAGGGAGAGAGAGTAGGGGGATGGAGGAAGGGAGAAGATAGGGGTGGATGGAGGGAGAAGAGAGGGATGGAGGGAGGGAGAAGATAGGGGTGGAGGGAGGGAGAAGATAGGGGTGGAGGGAGGGAGAAGAGATGGATGGAGGGATGGAGAATAGAGGGATAGAGGGAGGGAGAGAGAGTAGAGGGATGGAGGGAGGGAGAAGATAGGGGTGGAGGGAGGGAGAAGAGAGGGATGGAGGGAGGGAGAAGAGAGGGATGGAGGGAGGGAGAAGATAGGGGTGGAGGGAGGGAGAAGATAGGGGTGGAGGGAGGGAGAAGAGAGGGATGGAGGGAGAGTAGGGGGATGGAGGGAGAGTAGAGGGATGGAGGGAGAGTAGAGGGATGGAGGGAGAATAGAGGGATGGATGGAGAGTAGAGGGAGGGAGAGTAGAGGGATGGAGGGATAATAGAGGGATGGAGGGAGAATATAGGGATGGAGAGAGAGTAGAGGGATAGATGAGGGAGAGAGGGATAGGGGAGGGAGAGTAGAGGGATGGAGGGAGAGTAGAGGGATGGAGGGAGAGTAGAGGGATGGAGGGGGGTAGAGGGATGGAGGGAGAGTAGGGGGATGGAGGGAGGGAGAAGAGAGGGATGGAGGGATGGAGAATAGAGGGATGGAGGGAGGGAGAGAGAGTAGAGGGATGGAGGAAGGGAGAAGATAGGGGTGGATAGAGGGAGAGTAGAGGGATGGATGGAGAGTAGAGGGAGGGAGAGTAGAGGGATGGAGGGAGAGTAGAGGGATGGAGGGAGAGTAGAGAGATGGAAAGTAGAGGGATGGAGTGGAGGGAGAATAGCGGGATGGAGGGAGAGTAGAGGGATGGAGAGTAGAGGGATGGAGGGAGAGTAGAGGGGTGGAGGGAGAGTAGAGGGATGGAGAGTAGAGGGATGGAGAGTAGAGGGATGGAGAGTAGAGAGAGGGAGAGTAGAGGGATGGATGGAGAGTAGAAGTAGGGAGAGTAGAGGGATGGATGGAGAGTAGAGGGATGGATGGAGAGTAGAGGGATGGATGGAGAGTAGAGGGATGGATGGAGAGTAGAGGGATGGAGAGTAGAGGGATGGAGAGTAGAGGGATGGAGAGTAGAGGGATGGATGGAGAGTAGAGGGATGGAGAGTAGAGGGAGGGAGAGTAGAGGGATGGATGGAGAGTAGAGGAATGGAGAGTATGGAGGGAGAGTAGAGGGATGGATGGAGAGTAGAGGGATGGATGGAGAGTAGAGGGAGGGAGAGTAGAGGGAGGGAGAGTAGAGGGATGGATGGAGAGTAGAGGGAGGGAGAGTAGAGGGAGGAATGGAGAGTAGAGGGATGGATGGAGAGTAGAGGGATGGAGGGAGAGTAGAGAGATGGAGGGAGAGTAGAGGGATGGAGAGTAGAGGGAGGGAGAGTAGAGGGATGCAGAGTAGAGGGATGGAGAGTAGAGGGATGGAGGGAGAATAGAGGGATGGAGAGTAGAGGGATGGAGAGTAGAGGGAGGGAGAGTAGAGGGATGGAGAGTAGAGGGATGGATAGAGAGTAGAGGGATGGAGGGAGAGTAGTGGGATGGAGGGAGAGTAGAGGGATGGAGGGAGAGTAGAGGGATGGAGGGAGAGTAGAGGGATGGAGGGAGAGTAGAGGGATGGAGAAAATCAAAATCAAATCAAATGTTATTTGTCACATACACATGGTTAGCAGATGTTATTGGTCACATGGTTAGCAGATGTTATTGGTCACATGGTTAGCAGATGTTATTGGTCACATGGTTAGCAGATGTTATTGGTCACATGGTTAGCAGATGTTATTGGTCACATACACATGGTTAGCAGATGTTATTGGTCACATGGTTAGCAGATGTTATTGGTCACATGGTTAGCAGATGTTATTGGTCACATACACATGGTTAGCAGATGTTATTGGTCACATGGTTAGCAGATGTTATTGGTCACATGGTTAGCAGATGTTATTGGTCACATGGTTAGCAGATGTTATTGGTCACATACACATGGTTAGCAGATGTTATTGGTCACATACACATGGTTAGCAGATGTTATTGGTCACATGGTTAGCAGATGTTATTGGTCACATGGTTAGCAGATGTTATTGGTCACATACACATGGTTAGCAGATGTTATTGGTCACATGGTTAGCAGATGTTATTGGTCACATGGTTAGCAGATGTTATTGGTCACATGGTTAGCAGATGTTAATGGTTACATACACATGGTTAGCAGATGTTATTGGTCACATGGTTAGCAGATGTTATTGGTCACATGGTTAGCAGATGTTATTGGTCACATGGTTAGCAGATGTTAATGGTTACATACACATGGTTAGCAGATGTTATTGGTCACATGGTTAGCAGATGTTATTGGTCACATGGTTAGCAGATGTTATTGGTCACATGGTTAGCAGATGTTATTGGTCACGTACACATGGTTAGCAGATGTTATTGGTCACAAACACATGGTTAGCAGATGTTATTGGTCACATGGTTAGCAGATGTTATTGGTCACATGGTTAGCAGATGTTATTGGTCACATGGTTAGCAGATGTTATTGGTCACATGGTTAGCATATGTTATTGTTCACATGGTTAGCAGATGTTAATGGTTACATGGTTAGCAGATGTTATTGGTCACATGGTTAGCAGATGTTATTGGTCACATACACATATTTAACAGATGTTATTGGTCACATACACATGGTTAGCAGATGTTATTGGTCACATACACATGGTTAGCAGATGTTGTTGGTCACATACACATGGTTAGCAGATGTTGTTGGTCACATACACATGGTTAGCAGATGTTATTGGTCACATGGTTAGCAGATGTTATTGGTCACATGGTTAGCAGATGTTATTGGTCACATACACATGGTTAGCAGATGTTAATGGTCACATACACCTGTTCAGCATATGTTATTGGTCACATGGTTAGCAGATGTTATTGGTCACATACACATGGTTAGCAGATGTTATTGGTCACATGGTTAGCAGATGTTATTGGTCACATGGTTAGCAGATGTTATTGGTCACATGGTTAGCAGATGTTAATGGTTACATACACATGGTTAGCAGATGTTATTGGTCACATGGTTAGCAGATGTTATTGGTCACATGGTTAGCAGATGTTATTGGTCACATGGTTAGCAGATGTTAATGGTTACATACACATGGTTAGCAGATGTTATTGGTCACATGGTTAGCAGATGTTATTGGTCACATGGTTAGCAGATGTTATTGGTCACATGGTTAGCAGATGTTATTGGTCACATGGTTAGCAGATGTTATTGGTCACGTACACATGGTTAGCAGATGTTATTGGTCACAAACACATGGTTAGCAGATGTTATTGGTCACATGGTTAGCAGATGTTATTGGTCACATGGTTAGCAGATGTTATTGGTCACATGGTTAGCAGATGTTATTGGTCACATGGTTAGCATATGTTATTGTTCACATGGTTAGCAGATGTTAATGGTTACATGGTTAGCAGATGTTATTGGTCACATGGTTAGCAGATGTTATTGGTCACATACACATATTTAACAGATGTTATTGGTCACATACACATGGTTAGCAGATGTTATTGGTCACATACACATGGTTAGCAGATGTTGTTGGTCACATACACATGGTTAGCAGATGTTGTTGGTCACATACACATGGTTAGCAGATGTTATTGGTCACATGGTTAGCAGATGTTATTGGTCACATGGTTAGCAGATGTTATTGGTCACATACACATGGTTAGCAGATGTTAATGGTCACATACACCTGTTCAGCATATGTTATTGGTCACATGGTTAGCAGATGTTATTGGTCACATACACATGGTTAGCAGATGTTATTGGTCACATGGTTAGCAGATGTTATTGGTCACATGGTTAGCAGATGTTATTGGTCACATGGTTAGCAGATGTTAATGGTTACATACACATGGTTAGCAGATGTTATTGGTCACATGGTTAGCAGATGTTATTGGTCACATGGTTAGCAGATGTTATTGGTCACATGGTTAGCAGATGTTAATGGTTACATACACATGGTTAGCAGATGTTATTGGTCACATGGTTAGCAGATGTTATTGGTCACATGGTTAGCAGATGTTATTGGTCACATGGTTAGCAGATGTTATTGGTCACATGGTTAGCAGATGTTATTGGTCACGTACACATGGTTAGCAGATGTTATTGGTCACAAACACATGGTTAGCAGATGTTATTGGTCACATGGTTAGCAGATGTTATTGGTCACATGGTTAGCAGATGTTATTGGTCACATGGTTAGCAGATGTTATTGGTCACATGGTTAGCATATGTTATTGGTCACATGGTTAGCAGATGTTAATGGTTACATGGTTAGCAGATGTTATTGGTCACATGGTTAGCAGATGTTATTGGTCACATACACATATTTAACAGATGTTATTGGTCACATACACATGGTTAGCAGATGTTATTGGTCACATACACATGGTTAGCAGATGTTGTTGGTCACATACACATGGTTAGCAGATGTTGTTGGTCACATACACATGGTCAGCAGATGTTATTGGTCACGTACACATGGTCAGCAGATGTTATTGGTCACATACACATGGTTAGCAGATGTTATTGGTCACATGGTTAGCAGATGTTACTGGTCACATACACATGGTTAGCAGATGTTATTGGTCACATGGTTAGCAGATGTTAATGCGAGTTTAGCGAAATGCTTGTACTTCTAGTTCCGACAATGCAGTAATAACCAACGAGTAATCTAACCTAACAATTCCACAACTACTACCTTACAAGTGTAAAGGGATAAAGAATATGTACATTAGAGGTAAATCAAACCCATATTAAACCTTTTATTAGACTAATTACCAACATCAGTCGTACACTCTCATTTCAATAGATTTCAATGAAAATGCAAATGTATTTTTTCAGTATAAAATGACCTAGTCCTTCTGTCGGCTAGAATTACCCAGCATGCCTGTTACATGACTAATTTGCTCTCACGCGGCCACCAGCTCTGGCTATCTGTGACAATAATAAGGAATCAAACACCCCACGCCGTGGTGCCACAGGAAGATAAAAGGCATGTTGGCCTTTAAAAAAAATTAAATATGCATTTAGGTTCCTCATTTCAACTCCAATCGGTGCCGCTTGGTAAAGAAATCCACCCCCTCCCGCAGTTCCCTTCAATATTTAATTCCACCCCCCCCCCCCCCCCCCCCCCCCCCCCCAAACCTGTCATTATGCCGCGGTGAAGTCGGCATCAAGTGTTGCGGTGAACAGATTAAATTATACTTGGAAATGGGCGCCAGAGTGATTTAAAGGGTGTGTATATATTTGTTTTGCCCGCAACCTATAATGGGCTCTCGTGCCAAAAAGGCGCTTCGTTTCAATCCCCCGGTCATTCCTTTCTAGATTTATTCATGTTTCAGCAACCCCCTCCCTCTCCCTTCCTCAATCTGGTTTGTCTCACCAAACACTTCAGGTCTCTGGTGGCTTGGTTTAATATACACACTGGAGGCTCCGAGATGTCCAGAACATCTAGAAGGGAGGAGATGAGGGAGGAGATGGATGAGGAGAGGAAGAGAGAGAGAAGGAGGGAGAGAGGAAGAGTAGGAGGGAGAGAGCGGAGGGAGGAAGAGGAGTAGGAGGGAGGAGGAGAGGGAGAGATGGATGAGGAGGGAGAGAGAGAGAGAAGGAGGGAGAGAGGAAGAGTAGGAGGGAGAGAGCAGAGGGAGGAGGGGAGGGAGGGAGGAAGAGTAGGAGGGAGAGAGGGGAGGAAGAGGAGGAGGAGGAGGGAGGAGATGGATGAGAGGGAGAGATGGGAGAGATGGAGGAGGAAGAGGAGGAGGGAGGAGAGAGAGAGAGGGAGGAAGAGTGAACCTATAGTAATGGTACTCTTAACTCGTTGATACAATACATGCATTACCCCAATCATTAATCTAAGGCTGCTAGTTTTAGTATACAGAGCCTGGTATGCAGGTCCTATGGGAGCACATATTCAGTACTGTAGCAGTACTGAAACCTGATGTGAGACCAATATACTGAGTTGGCTGCTCAGCAGTGGCCATGCTAAAGGTACGTTGTAATATGGACCATTCGATTATTGAGTGTATTGAAAGCAGCATTTACAATGATATATGTATATACTGTATATAATTTAGGGGTAGATCAGCTTTACTACTGTAGATAGATTGTAGCTTCTATCAATGTAATTGTCTGCATCATTTCCAATCCCCCATATATATTTTTTTTGTAAATATATAAAATATAGATATTTTTTAAATATATATTCCTTTATTATGTTCCCCTAACCCTACCATCCCTCCCCTAATTGGAGTAAACTAATGGACAACAACACTTGGGCTTCTACTTCCAGCTTATACATACTATATACATTTTACAGACACAGTATATTTTACATTAGTTATCTTTTGTTTGTTGTTAGTCCCAGCCTTCAGTTCCCATCAAACCCCTCCCATCTATCTCTGAACACCATCCAGTCCCATCCTTCAGTTCCCATCAAACCCCTCCCATCTATCTCTGAACACCATCCAGTCCCATCCTTCAGTTCCCATCAAACCCCTCCTATCTATCTCTGAACACCATCCAGTCCCAGCCTTCAGTTCCCATCAAACCCCTCCCATCTATCTCTGAACACCATCCAGTCCCATCCTTCAGTTCCCATCAAACCCCTCCTATCTATCTCTGAACACCATCCAGTCCCAGCCTTCAGTTCCCATCAAACCCCTCCCATCTATCTCTGAACACCATCCAGTCCCATCCTTCAGTTCCCATCAAACCCCTCCTATCTATCTCTGAACACCATCCAGTCCCATCCTTCAGTCCCCATCAAACCCCTCCCATCTATCTCTGAACACCATCCAGTCCCAGCCTTCAGTTCCCATCAAACCCCTCCCATCTATCTCTGAACACCATCCAGTCCCAGCCTTCAGTTCCCATCAAACCCCTCCCATCTATCTCTGAACACCATCCAGTCCCATCCTTCAGTTCCCATCAAACCCCTCCTATCTATCTCTGAACACCATCCAGTCCCAGCCTTCAGTTCCCATCAAACCCCTCCCATCTATCTCTGAACACCATCCAGTCCCATCCTTCAGTTCCCATCAAACCCCTCCTATCTATCTCTGAACACCATCCAGTCCCAGCCTTCAGTTCCCATCAAACCCCTCCCATCTATCTCTGAACACCATCCAGTCCCAGCCTTCAGTTCCCATCAAACCCCTCCCATCTATCTCTGAACACCATCCAGTCCCATCCTTCAGTTCCCATCAAACCCCTCCTATCTATCTCTGAACACCATCCAGTCCCAGCCTTCAGTTCCCATCAAACCCCTCCCATCTATCTCTGAACACCATCCAGTCCCATCCTTCAGTTCCCATCAAACCCCTCCTATCTATCTCTGAACACCATCCAGTCCCATCCTTCAGTCCCCATCAAACCCCTCCCATCTATCTCTGAACACCATCCAGTCCCAGCCTTCAGTTCCCATCAAACCCCTCCCATCTATCTCTGAACACCATCCAGTCCCAGCCTTCAGTTCCCATCAAACCCCTCCCATCTATCTCTGAACACCATCCAGTCCCAGCCTTCAGTTCCCATCAAACCCCTCCCATCTATCTCTGAACACCATCCAGTCCCATCAAACCCCTCCCATCTATCTCTGAACACCATCCAGTCCCATCAAACCCCTCCCATCTATCTCTGAACACCATCCAGTCCCAGCCTTCAGTTCCCATCAAACCCCTCCTATCTATCTCTGAACACCATCCAGTCCCATCCTTCAGTTCCCATCAAACCCCTCCCATCTATCTCTGAACACCATCCAGTCCCATCAAACCCCTCCCATCTATCTCTGAACACCATCCAGTCCCATCCTTCAGTCCCCATCAAACCCCTCCCATCTATCTCTGAACACCATCCAGTGCCATCTTTCAGTTCCCATCAAACCCCTCCCATCTATCTCTGAACACCATCCAGTCCCATCCTTCAGTTCCCATCAAACCCCTCCCATCTATCTCTGAACACCATCCAGTCCCAGCCTTCAGTTCCCATCAAACCCCTCCCATCTATCTCTGAACACCATCCAGTCCCAGCCTTCAGTTCCCATCAAACCCCTCCCATCTATCTCTGAACACCATCCAGTCCCATCCTTCAGTTCCCATCAAACCCCTCCTATCTATCTCTGAACACCATCCAGTCCCATCCTTCAGTTCCCATCAAACCCCTCCCATCTATCTCTGAACACCATCCAGTCCCATCAAACCCCTCCCATCTATCTCTGAACACCATCCAGTCCCATCCTTCAGTCCCCATCAAACCCCTCCCATCTATCTCTGAACACCATCCAGTGCCATCTTTCAGTTCCCATCAAACCCCTCCCATCTATCTCTGAACACCATCCAGTCCCATCCTTCAGTTCCCATCAAACCCCTCCCATCTATCTCTGAACACCATCCAGTCCCATCCTTCAGTTCCCATCAAACCCCTCCCATCTATCTCTGAACACCATCCAGTCCCATCCTTCAGTTCCCATCAAACCCCTCCCATCTATCTCTGAACACCATCCAGTCCCATCCTTCAGTTCCCATCAAACCCCTCCCATCTATCTCTGAACACCATCCAGTCCCATCCTTCAGTTCCCATCAAACCCCTCCCATCTATCTCAGAACACCATCCAGTCCCATCCTTCAGTTCCCATCAAACCCCTCCCATCTATCTCTGAACACCATCCAGTCCCATCCTTCAGTTCCCATCAAACCCCTCCCATCTATCTCTGAACACCATCCAGTCCCATCCTTCAGTTCCCATCAAACCCCTCCCATCTATCTCTGAACACCATCCAGTCCCATCCTTCAGTTCCCATCAAACCCCTCCCATCTATCTCTGAACACCATCCAGTCCCATCCTTCAGTTCCCATCAAACCCCTCCCATCTATCTCAGAACACCATCCAGTCCCATCCTTCAGTTCCCATCAAACCCCTCCCATCTATCTCTGAACACCATCCAGTCCCATCCTTCAGTTCCCATCAAACCCCTCCCATCTATCTCTGAACACCATCCAGTCCCATCCTTCAGTTCCCATCAAACCCCTCCCATCTATCTCTGAACACCATCCAGTCCCATCCTTCAGTCCCCATCAAACCCCTCCCATCTATCTCTGAACACCATCCAGTCCCATCCTTCAGTTCCCATCAAACCCCTCCCATCTATCTCTGAACACCATCCAGTCCCATCCTTCAGTTCCCATCAAACCCCTCCCATCTATCTCTGAACACCATCCAGTCGCATCCTTCAGTTCCCATCAAACCCCTCCCATCTATCTCTGAACACCATCCAGTCCCATCCTTCTGTCCCCATCAAACCCCTCCCATCTATCTCTGAACACCATCCAGTCCCATCCTTCAGTTCCCATCAAACCCCTCCCATCTATCTCTGAACACCATCCAGTCCCATCCTTCAGTCCCCATCAAACCCCTCCCATCTATCTCTGAACACCATCCAGTCCCATCCTTCAGTTCCCATCAAACCCCTCCCATCTATCTCTGAACACCATCCAGTCCCATCCTTCAGTTCCCATCAAACCCCTCCCATCTATCTCTGAACACCATCCAGTCGCATCCTTCAGTTCCCATCAAACCCCTCCCATCTATCTCTGAACACCATCCAGTCCCATCCTTCAGTTCCCATCAAACCCCTCCCATCTATCTCTGAACACCATCCAGTCGCATCCTTCAGTTCCCATCAAACCCCTCCCATCTATCTCTGAACACCATCCAGTCCCATCCTTCAGTTCCCATCAAACCCCTCCCATCTATCTCTGAACACCATCCAGTTCTGATTTCTATTTGCCTATTTGAAAGCAGAATATATTATTTACCATATCTGATGGTCGTATTATAGCATAAAATTGCATGAAATACGACATTTGTTAAAAGATTGAATGTAACATTTTACGTTTGTCATTTATGTACGCCATGCCATCATCATATTGTCCCCAGTCCTCAATGAAAGACTCGTGTAGGGTCGTGATGACCTTTGACCCCCTGGTGTTTCCACAGTAGTATAATTGGCTACTAGTCCAGAATGAATGAAGATTCAATACAAGGAGGATCAATGCATTTACCTCTGTTTAGGGCCAGCACTTATCTTAACTGGGCTAACTTGGATAGCCTGAGCGTTCCTCTGTTTAGGGCCAGCACTTATCTTAACTAGGCTAACTTGGATAGCCTGAGCGTTCCTCTGTTTAGGTTCCAGCACTTATCTTAACTGGGCTAACTTGGATAGCCTGAGCGTTCCTCTGTTTAGGGCCAGCACTTATCTTAACTGGGCTAACTTGGATAGCCTGAGCGTTCCTCTGTTTAGGTTCCAGCACTTATCTTAACTGGGCTAACTTGGATAGCCTGAGCGTTCCTCTGTTTAGGTTCCAGCACTTATCTTAACTGGGCTAACTTGGATAGCCTGAGCGTTCCTCTGTTTAGGTTCCAGCACTTATCTTAACTGGGCTAACTTGGATAGCCTAGTTCCTCTTATGTTCCCACGGTTTTGTACTGTAGTGGGTTACTTCTGTATTTTAAATCCAACATGACATCCTCATGCTTTGTGTGGTGTGTAGAATACACATATATATATATATAGTCATTCTATGACTGTGATATGTAAACATTGGGTATAAACTAGCGAAGATGACAGGGGGTTCTGGGGTGGTGAGATGTTTGAGGAAGACTGTTTCCGACTGGTCCCCCCTAACATGCCCCCTTCCATGGATTCAGGTGCTTACCTACAGCCCCTATACCTCCTACTATCTGCTTCCAAGGGGATTCATAGGTTGTGCCCCCCCCCCAATCCCGCCCCGCCCACTTTACATTGGTAGCCTTATATGGTTTAATTACAAAGGTAATTAATGGCTGACATCATGTCTTTTGGTGACAACCTGCACATGCCCGTTACAGGCATGATTTTGACCATGGTTTTTTCTCTCTGTCTCTCATCTCCCATCTCAGCTGCACACTGTAGCATGAGGGTGTGGGTACATCATTTCTTTCTACACGCCTCTAAATTGTGTCGGTTTCCTGAAAAGCGTTGATGACCTATCCATTTCAATGAGCCCTTTAACAGAGCAGTCAGGCAGACGGACGTCTGGCCTTTTTTCCCCCTGGACCCAATATTAATTCAATGTGACCCGGCATAGGTCACCTGGGGCTCTATCTCTGTGTGTCTGTGTGTGCCTGTGTGTGTGTGTGCCTATGTGTGCCTGTGTGTGCGTGCCTGTGTGTGTGTGTGTCTATGTGTGTGCGTCTGTGTGTGTGTCCCAGACTGAAGGTCCGTGAGGGTGTATTGATTGGGTCCATCAGGGAGCTGTGCTGCCACCATTCTGGTTTGCGGAGGTTAACAAGAAATTCAATCAAGGAGCCTGTGTCCCCACAGTGCACAACAGTGTAAAATAACAATGTAGGCCTTTGTGATTCATTTATATTGATCCACATTTAGCAAGGAAGTAGCCTGTATAAGTCCCTGAAATAAAGTGGTGGAATATGGTCCGGCCCAAGGGTAAAGTTATAATGAGCTGAAGGAAGTTTGGGAATGGATTGCCTGGTGCTGGTATAGTCTGAGTGACCGCAGGGCATAATGATTATATTCACCATTGGCCATTTAGGGTGTTCGATAGGGAGGCATTAGGCACTGGTTCCACACACACACACACACACACACACACACACACACACACGCAGATGCGTACATGCCTGGAATTGCAAACACACACACACACACACCACACAACCACACACACACACACACACTTGCCAATAATCTCAATTACAAGGATATACATTTTTTTACAAAAGCTTGTTTGTGTTATTAACAATACCTGAGTAGATGTATTTATGTCATGTTATTAGGGGTGTGAACTTTAAAATGTTTAAAACGAAATTTAATTCTTAAAATACATGTGGGTTTTTTTTTCTCTCCAGAAAATTAAAATCACACTGCAGTTATCATACAACTACCACTAACAGGCCCCGATCATCATCATCATCATCATCATCATCGTCATAAAGGGAGAAAATGTCAACAAATATGTTTACCTAACGCAATAACGCTGTACCGTTAGTAAGAGGGGATATGCATCTTTCTAGTTTTCTGCCACGGATATAAAGTCCTCCGTGTGCACCGTGGTTAAAAGTTGGGAGGGGGGGGGGGGGAATACACTGATTACAGATTTCATTGCAGTTGATATGCAGCCATTGTCAATGGCCTTTGTGAGTTGAGGTAATTTGCTAAATGAAGGACTGTACGTGCCATTTGAACTGCGACTCGTGCTACTGAAACAAGTGTGTCTTCCTCATCAATATCACTGTGCACCGTTTACTCTGAAACAAGTGTGTCTTCCTCATCAATATCACTGTGCACCGTTTACTCTGAAACAAGTGTGTCTTCCTCATCAATATCACTGTGCACCGTTTACTCTGAAACAAGTGTGTCTTCCTCATCAATATCACTGTGCACCGTTTACTCTGAAACAAGTGTGTCTTCCTCATCAATATCACTGTGCACCGTTTACTCTGAAACAAGTGTTTTCCTCATCAGTATCACTGTGCACCGTTTACTCTGAAACAAGTGTGTCTTCCTCATCAATATCACTGTGCACCGTTTACTCTGAAACAAGTGTGTCTTCCTCATCAATATCACTGTGCACCGTTTACTCTGAAACAAGTGTGTCTTCCTCATCAATATCACTGTGCACCGTTTACTCTGAAACAAGTGTGTCTTCCTCATCAATATCACTGTGCACCGTTTACTCTGAAACAAGTGTGTCTTCCTCATCAGTATCACTGTGCACCGTTTACTCTGAAACAAGTGTGTCTTCCTCATCAGTATCACTGTGCACCGTTTACTCTGAAACAAGTGTGTCTTCCTCATCAATATCACTGTGCACCGTTTACTCTGAAACAAGTGTGTCTTCCTCATCAATATCACTGTGCACCGTTTACTCTGAAACAAGTGTGTCTTCCTCATCAATATCACTGTGCACCGTTTACTCTGAAACAAGTGTGTCTTCCTCATCAATATCACTGTGCACCGTTTACTCTGAAACAAGTGTGTCTTCCTCATCAATATCACTGTGCACCGTTTACTCTGAAACAAGTGTGTCTTCCTCATCAATATCACTGTGCACCGTTTACTCTGAAACAAGTGTGTCTTCCTCATCAATATCACTGTGCACCGTTTACTCTGAAACAAGTGTGTCTTCCTCATCAGTATCACTGTGCACCGTTTACTCTGAAACAAGTGTGTCTTCCTCATCAATATCACTGTGCACCGTTTACTCTGAAACAAGTGTGTCTTCCTCATCAGTATCACTGTGCACCGTTTACTCTGAAATAAGTGTGTCTTCCTCATCAATATCACTGTGCACCGTTTACTCCGAAACAAGTGTGTCTTCCTCATCAATATCACTGTGCACCGTTTACTCTGAAACAAGTGTGTCTTCCTCATCAATATCACTGTGCACCGTTTACTCTGAAACAAGTGTGTCTTCCTCATCAATATCACTGTGCACCGTTTACTCTGAAACAAGTGTGTCTTCCTCATCAATATCACTGTGCACCGTTTACTCTGAAACAAGTGTGTCTTCCTCATCAATATCACTGTGCACCGTTTACTCTGAAACTAGTGTCTTCCTCATCAATATCACTGTGCACCGTTTACTCTGAAACAAGTATGTCTTCCTCATCAGTATCACTGTGCACCGTTTACTCTGAAACAAGTGTGTCTTCCTCATCAGTATCACTGTGCACCGTTTACTCTGAAACAAGTGTGTCTTCCTCATCAATAACACTGTGCACCGTTTACTCTGAAACAAGTGTGTCTTCCTCATCAATATCACTGTGCACCGTTTACTCTGAAACAAGTGTGTCTTCCTCATCAGTATCACTGTGCACCGTTTACTCTGAAACAAGTGTGTCTTCCTCATCAGTATCACTGTGCACCGTTTACTCTGAAACAAGTGTGTCTTCCTCATCAATAACACTGTGCACCGTTTACTCTGAAACAAGTGTGTCTTCCTCATCAATATCACTGTGCACCGTTTACTCTGAAACAAGTGTGTCTTCCTCATCAGTATCACTGTGCACCGTTTACTCTGAAACAAGTGTGTCTTCCTCATCAGTATCACTGTGCACCGTTTACTCTGAAACAAGTGTGTCTTCTCCTCATCAATATCACTGTGCACCGTTTACTCTGAAACAAGTGTGTCTTCCTCATCAATATCACTGTGCACCGTTTACTCTGAAACAAGTGTGTCTTCCTCATCAATATCACTGTGCACCGTTTACTCTCTTTTCAACAGGTTGTTATTAGCCTTCCCCAAAATGGGAGTTGAGACAAAAACAGCATTAGAAAGCAAATAATCTTCCCCTTTTTAAATCAGTAGATACCCACATCTGGTGGTTTCTTTTGCCCTGCGTTTGATTTGTGATTTGGTAGAAATGTAGCTCGTCTACAGTTTTCTTTGTGTATCCCATCCTTTCTTATAGACCCAATGGGAGCTTGAGTGCGCAGCACGCTGGTGTCTGTAGAGGGAGTGGTCAGATCCAATCTGACTGAGACACGTAACGGAGGGGAAAAAGATAATGTAGGGAGAAGAACTGTGAACACTTGGCTAGGTTTATTTTATGCTGTGAGTCACTAATGCACATAACAAATGTAAGGAACAAAATGTCACCTGCCTGAGGCAAACTCCAGATGCTGCCAACTGTATGACTCCGGTAAAACGTCATCTCCCCCTAGTGGTAATACCATGGAATAGGATTTCACGTGGAATTTTATGAACATTTCTTATCGTTTTAACGGAAAACCGATATAAAAAATGTCTGTTTAAACATTAAAGGGTAACTCCCAACTCCAATTTCAGTCTTTGCCCAACCCCTTCACAAAAAAAATGCATTCAGGTGAGAAGTGTGTGGAAGGAATTGCTCCTAAATATTCATTTTGTGGGTAGTTATAGCTAACCTGATCCCAACACTTTCTGACTGAAAGCAAATTTGCCAGAAGTCCACTGGCACGCTCTCATATAAAATAATGTGCTTTGTGGACTAACACGGCTTTGCACAGTTAGCTCACCATGGTAAGGCCTTGAGTTCCTGACATCTGTTGCCACTTGCGGTGTAAGTTTGAATCCCTCATGAGGTGAAAAAAAAATATTTAAAATGTGTGTGGGAAAAAAAGTGCTATCATCACCTCGAAAATGAAGATTAGGGAGATTATTATATTATATTATAGTAACAGTATAGACTTTACATCCGTCCCCTCGCCCCCACTGTATATACAGATATATACAGTGGGGCAAAAAAGTATTTAGTCAGCCACCAGTTGTGCAAGTTCTCCCACTTAAAAAGATGAGAGAGGCCTGTAATTTTCATCATAGGTAAACTTCAACTAGGACAGACAAAATGAGGGGAAAAATCCAGAAAATCACATTGTAGGATTTTTAATGAATTTATTTGCAAATTATGGTGAAAAATAAGTATTAAATAATTATTATAGGAATTTTGCGTAAAGTCAAGACCATTGCCAAAGAAGGTGCACTGCCACCTGCTTTTATAGTGAGCATTGAGGTGGTACCACCCAGCACATCTTGAAGGGAGTGTATTTCATACCGAACCCCTCCCTTGAGATGAGGTGAGGGGTACCTTCTCAAGGAGCCTCTATATCACAATTTCGATGGTAGAGTTGAACCGCTCGAGGCAAAAAAAAGTGCTAGATTTACTACCGAAATACCAAAATATATCACATTTGCAACGAACTGTCAAAATGAAGACAAGAACTGACCTGTTTCACTACAACTAAACCCACAACATCTGGTTTTCCATGAAAACATTGTCCATTTGTCACAACCCTTAAATGCGATTGGTCTGTTTGTCTGCTTGCTACGTTTTGCTCTACACGTGTTCATTGTCTGACTGTCTGTATTGGCATTTTAATTGTTTTAATAACCTGTAGTGACTGCAGTTGAAAACTAGCCAGATGACAAAAACTGACACTTTTACAGAAATGTTGATGAATGTGCACTGTCCCTTTAAAAAATAAATGTAATAAAGTCAAGTATGACAGCTAGATGATATATGGGATATTAAATCCTCCCCTTCAGGTAGTACTGTATAAAGTCAAGTATGACAGGTAGATGATATATGGGATATTAAATCCTCCCCTTCAGGTAGTACTGTATAAAGTCAAGTATGTAGATGATATATGGAATATTAAATCCTCCCCTTCAGGTAGTACTGTATAAAGTCAAGTATGACAGCTAGATGATATATGGGATATTAAATCCTCCCCTTCAGGTAGTACTGTATAAAGTCAAGTATGACAGCTAGATGATATATGGGATATTAAATCCTCCCCTTCAGGTAGTACTGTATAAAGTCAAGTATGACAGCTAGATGATATATGGGATATTAAATCCTCCCCTTCAGGTAGTAGTGTATAAAGTCAAGTATGACAGGTAGATGATATATGGGATATTAAATCCTCCCCTTCAGGTAGTACTGTATAAAGTCAAGTATGTAGATGATATATGGAATATTAAATCCTCCCCTTCAGGTAGTACTGTATAAAGTCAAGTATGACAGCTAGATGATATATGGAATATTAAATCCTCCCCTTCAGGTAGTACTGTATAAAGTCAAGTATGACATGTAGGTGATATGGAATATTAAATCCTCCCCTTCAGGCAGGGTATCTGTATTGAAACTGTCCATCTGTTATCCCTAAACAAACCCAAGATGTTGTTCTCTCAAACATTTGCTTTTTGCAAGTCATTTCTCGGACACAGCGAGAGGCAAAGTGACAGTATTGTGACGCCATAACCCTTTAGAGAGAGAGCCGGGTTCAGTCGACAGCCGCTCTCAGCTACGTGTGGCGTTTGCATGTCCAGCGGCGTTACCATGCCTACCGTGTTATCGTTTCCTCATTACGACATTAGATCCGAAAACTCTTGTTCAGGGAAAGTACTCGATTATTAGTTCAGGATTTGTACTCGAAAATATTTCAAGTAATATAATAATATGTGTCATTTAACAGACGCTTTTATCCGAAGCGATTTACATGGATACCTTTTCGCATTGGGTGTCCCCAGTGGGGATCAAGCCCACTACCTTGGCATTGGGTGTCCCCAGTGGGGATCAAGCCCACTACCTTGGCATTGGGTGTCCCCAGTGGGGATCAAGCCCACTACCTTGGCATTGGGTGTCCCCAGTGGGGATCAAGCCCACTACCTTGGCATTGGGTGTCCCCAGTGGGGATCAAGCTCACTACCTTGGCATTGGGTGTCCCCAGTGGGGATCAAGCCCACTACCTTGGCATTGGGTGTCCCCAGTGGGGATCAAGCCCACTACCTTGGCATTGGGTGTCCCCAGTGGGGATCAAGCCCACTACCTTGGCATTGGGTGTCCCCAGTGGGGATCAAGCTCACTACCTTGGCATTGGGTGTCCCCAGTGGGGATCAAGCCCCACTACCTTGGCATTGGGTGTCCCCAGTGGGGATCAAGCTCACTACCTTGGCATTGGGTGTCCCCAGTGGGGATCAAGCCCACTACCTTGGCATTGGGTGTCCCCAGTGGGGATCAAGCCCCACTACCTTGGCATTGGGCGTCCCCAGTGGGGATCAAGCCCACTACCTTGGCATTGGGTGTCCCCAGTGGGGATCAAGCCCCACTACCTTGGCATTGGGTGTCCCCAGTGGGGATCAAGCCCACTACCTTGGCATTGGGTGTCCCCAGTGGGGATCAAGCTCACTACCTTGGCATTGGGTGTCCCCAGTGGGGATCAAGCCCACTACCTTGGCATTGGGTGTCCCCAGTGGGGATCAAGCCCCACTACCTTGGCATTGGGTGTCCCCAGTGGGGATCAAGCCCACTACCTTGGCATTGGGTGTCCCCAGTGGGGATCAAGCCCACTACCTTGGCATTGGGTGTCCCCAGTGGGGATCAAGCCCACTACCTTGGCATTGGGTGTCCCCAGTGGGGATCAAGCCCACTACCTTGGCATTGGGTGTCCCCAGTGGGGATCAAGCCCACTACCTTGGCATTGGGTGTCCCCAGTGGGGATCAAGCCCACTACCTTGGCATTGCAGGTGCTTTACCACCTGAGCCACAGAGGACCACCAAATCATACATTGTTGTTCTATTTTCAACTATTCATATATTTTTGGCAGTACTACATACAAGTACAATAGGAATGAATGAATGAAATGAATGACTACTTTATTTTCGTGTCGAATCGCCAGTTTAGTGACCCATCCCTTACCCTTACCGGATCAATTGACACATTAAACAAACATTACAATGATCCTTACAGTGAGTCCTCCAGACGTACTGCGTAGTACGCAACGCATACAGAGAATGAAACAACTTCAGTTAATAAATACAAATAAATTAAATGGGGAAAAAAAGGCATTTAAACCCGGTTAAGCCTCAAGAAAGAGTTCAAGTGTGAAACATTATATACAGTGCATTCGGAAAGTATTCAGACACCTTGACTTTCTCCATATTTTGTTGCTTTACAGCCTTTTCTCATCAATCTACACACACAATACCCCATAATGACAACACAATACCCCCTAATGACATCACAATACCCCCTAATGACATCACAATACCCCATAATGACATCACAATACCCCATAATGACATCACAATACCCCATAATGACATCACAATACCCCATAATGACTAAGCAAAAACAGTTACAAAAATAAAAAATACAAATAAAATATACGGAAATATCACATTTACATAAGTATTCAGACCCTTTACTCAGTACTTTGTTGAAGCACCTTTGGCAGCGATTTCAGCCTTGAGTCTTCTTGGGTATGACGCTACAAGCTTGGCACACCTGTATTTGGGGAGTTTCTCCCATTCTTCTCTGCAGATCCTCTCGAGCTCTGTCAGGTTGGATGGGGAGCGTCACTACACAGCTATTTTCAGGTCTACCATAAAGACCTGATTGGTGGAGTGCTGCAGAGATGGTTATCCTTCTAGAAGGTTCTCTCATCTCCACAGAGGGACTCTGGAGCTCTTTCAGAGGGACCATCGGGTTCTTGGTCACCTCGCTGACCAAGGCCCTTCTCCCCTGATTGCCCAGGCGGCCAGCTCTAGTAAGAGTCTCGGTGGTTCCAAACTTCTCCCATTTCAGAATGATGGAGGCCATTGTGTTCTTGGGGATCTTCAATGCTGCAGACATTTTTTGGTACCCTTCCCCAGAACTGTGCCTCAACACAATCCTGTCTCTGAGCTCTACGGACAATTCCTTCGACCTCATGGCTTGTTTTTTTGCTCTGACATGCACTGTCAACTGTTAGACCTTATATAGACAGGTGTGTGCCTTTCCAAATCATGTCCAATCAATTACATTTACCACAGATGGACTCCAATCAAGTTGTCAAAACATCTCAAGGATGATCAATGGAAACACGATGCACCTGAGCTCCATTTAGATTCTCATAGCAAACAGTCTGAATACTTGTACAAATAAGGTATTTTTTTATTATTTTGTATACATTTGAAAAAAATTCAAAATAACTATTTTTGCTTTGTCATTATGGGTTATTGTGTGTAGATTGAGGAGAGGAAAAACATTATTTTTTATTCATTTTAGAATAAGGCTGTAACGTAACAAAATGTGGAAAAATAAAAGGGGTCGGAATCATTTCCGAATGCCACTGTACGCACAACCTATACGTACCTACTATAAGTACTCTATTGTTAGTTAGAGGAGTCCGGGGACCAGCCATACAACTTGGGGAAGTTCTTCTCCTCGTTCATCAAAAGCATTCCACCCGCATCACAAAGAGGCTTAGCAAAGAGGTTGGCCATTTTCACTTCAGTGTTCGGGAAGATGACACCTTGGAGTGGAACTCTCAGATAGAATTGCCGTTCTGTTTTTAAAGAGGGGAGGAAATGGTGGTTATTTGCGGATGATGTGCTATATTTAAACCCGCTAGGCTTTCGTCTCTTTGATCCTTTTCTTTTCCCTGGGAGCCGTCGTGTTAAGTGTAGACGCTGCACTTAGCAATGATATTTTATTGAAGGTCAACTAGCCGCTCTGAGGAAGATTTCATTGAAATATATATATATCCACTGCTGTTGGGCTTGCTAAATGCTACATTGATCTGGGAACGTATACTGCTTGAAACAGCAGATTTCTTGGGAGAGTAATATATTGTATTTTTTATTCATGTAGATTAACAGGAAAAGTGGCTAGGTGAAGTACTGTGTTGGGCTGATGTTTGAAAGTGGATGGATACACACCTCCACAGCAACTCAAACAATTTCACTCAAATCAAACATTAGTTTTTTTGGCACACTCATATCCATATACTTTAACACATAGAAAATAGTCACATACACTATAGAGGCTGTAGGAACAGCAAGGAGCTGGGCTGTAGAGGCTGGAGGAACAGTAAGGAGCTGGGCTGTAGAGGCTGTAGGAACAGCAAGGAGCTGGGGTGTAGAGGCTGGAGGAACAGTAAGGAGCTGGGCTGTAGAGACTGGAGGAACAGCAAGGAGCTGGGCTGTAGATGCTGGAGGAACAGTAAGGAGCTGGGCTGTAGAGGCTGGAGGAACAGCAAGGAGCTGGGCTGTAGATGCTGGAGGAACAGCAAGGAGCTGGGCTGTAGAGGCTGGAGGAACAGCAAGGAGCTGGGCTGTAGAGGCTGGAGGAACAGCAAGGAGCTACGCTGTAGAGGCTGTAGGAACAGTAAGGAGCTGGGGTGTAGAGGCTGGAGGAACAGTAAGGAGCTGGGCTGTAGAGGCTGGAGGAACAGCAAGGAGCTGGGCTGTAGAGGCTGGAGGAACAGCAAGGAGCTACGCTGTAGAGGCTTGAGGAACAGCAAGGAGCTGGGCTGTAGAGGCTGGAGGAACAGCAAGGAGCTACGCTGTAGAGGCTGCAGGAACAGCAAGGAGCTACGCTGTAGAGGCTGGAGGAACAGTAAGGAGCTGGGCTGTAGAGGCTGGAGGAACAGCAAGGAGCTGGGCTATAGAGGCTGGAGGAACAGTAAGGAGCTGGACTGTAGAGGCTGGAGGAACAGTAAGGAGCTACGCTGTAGAGGCTGGAGGAACAGCAAGGAACTGGGGTGTAGAGTCTGGAGGAACAGTAAGGAGCTGGGGTGTAGAGGCTGGAGGAACAGTAAGGAGCTGGGGTGTAGAGGCTGGAGGAACAGTAAGGAGATACGCTGTAGAGGCTGGAGGAACAGTAAGGAGATACGCTGTAGAGGCTGGAGGAACAGCAAGGAGATACGCTATAGAGGCTGGAGGAACAGTAAGGAGATACGCTGTAGAGTCTGGAGGAACAGTAAGGAGATACGCTGTAGAGGCTGGAGGAACAGCAAGGAACTGGGGTGTAGAGTCTGGAGGAACAGTAAGAAGCTGGGGTGTAGAGGCTGGAGGAACAGTAAGGAGCTGGGGTGTAGAGGCTGGAGGAACAGTACGGAGATACGCTGTAGAGGCTGGAGGAACAGCAAGGAACTGGGGTGTAGAGTCTGGAGGAACAGTAAGGAGCTGGGGTGTAGAGGCTGGAGGAACAGTAAGGAGATACGCTGTCGAGGCTGGAGGAACAGTAAGGAGATACGCTGTAGAGGCTGGAGGAACAGCAAGGAACTGGGGTGTAGAGTCTGGAGGAACAGTAAGGAGCTGGGGTGTAGAGGCTGGAGGAACAGTAAGGAGCTGGGCTGTAGAGGCTGGAGGAACAGCAAGGAGCTACGCTGTAGAGGCTGTAGGAAAGGTAAGGAGCTGGGGTGTAGAGGCTGGAGGAACAGTAAGGAGCTGGGCTGTAGAGGCTGGAGGAACAGCAAGGAGCTGGGCTGTAGAGGCTGGAGGAACAGCAAGGAGCTACGCTGTAGAGGCTTGAGGAACAGCAAGGAGCTGGGCTGTAGAGGCTGGAGGAACAGCAAGGAGCTACGCTGTAGAGGCTGGAGGAACAGCAAGGAGCTACGCTGTAGAGGCTGGAGGAACAGTAAGGAGCTGGGCTGTAGAGGCTGGAGGAACAGCAAGGAGCTGGGCTATAGAGGCTGGAGGAACAGTAAGGAGCTGGACTGTAGAGGCTGGAGGAACAGTAAGGAGCTACGCTGTAGAGGCTGGAGGAACAGCAAGGAACTGGGGTGTAGAGTCTGGAGGAACAGTAAGGAGCTGGGGTGTAGAGGCTGGAGGAACAGTAAGGAGCTGGGCTGTAGAGGCTGGAGGAACAGTAAGGAGATACGCTGTAGAGGCTGGAGGAACAGTAAGGAGATACGCTGTAGAGGCTGGAGGAACAGCAAGGAGATACGCTATAGAGGCTGGAGGAACAGTAAGGAGATAATCTGTAGAGTCTGGAGGAACAGTAAGGAGATACGCTGTAGAGGCTGGAGGAACAGCAAGGAACTGGGGTGTAGAGTCTGGAGGAACAGTAAGAAGCTGGGGTGTAGAGGCTGGAGGAACAGTAAGGAGCTGGGGTGTAGAGGCTGGAGGAACAGTACGGAGATACGCTGTAGAGGCTGGAGGAACAGCAAGGAACTGGGGTGTAGAGTCTGGAGGAACAGTAAGGAGCTGGGGTGTAGAGGCTGGAGGAACAGTAAGGAGATACGCTGTAGAGGCTGGAGGAACAGCAAGGAACTGGGGTGTAGAGTCTGGAGGAACAGTAAGGAGCTGGGCTGTAGAGGCTGGAGGAACAGCAAGGAGCTGGGCTGTAGAGGCTGGAGGAACAGCAAGGAGCTACGCTGTAGAGGCTTGAGGAACAGTAAGGAGATACGCTGTAGAGGCTGGAGGAACAGTAAGGAACTGGGGTGTAGAGTCTGGAGGAACAGTAAGGAGCTGGGGTGTAGAGGCTGGAGGAACAGTAAGGAGCTGGGCTGTAGAGGCTGGAGGAACAGCAAGGAGCTACGCTGTAGAGGCTGTAGGAACAGTAAGGAGCTGGGGTGTAGAGGCTGGAGGAACAGTAAGGAGCTGGGCTGTAGAGGCTGGAGGAACAGCAAGGAGCTGGGCTGTAGAGGCTGGAGGAACAGCAAGGAGCTACGCTGTAGAGGCTTGAGGAACAGCAAGGAGCTGGGCTGTAGAGGCTGGAGGAACAGCAAGGAGCTACGCTGTAGAGGCTGGAGGAACAGCAAGGAGCTACGCTGTAGAGGCTGGAGGAACAGTAAGGAGCTGGGCTGTAGAGGCTGGAGGAACAGCAAGGAGCTGGGCTATAGAGGCTGGAGGAACAGTAAGGAGCTGGACTGTAGAGGCTGGAGGAACAGTAAGGAGCTACGCTGTAGAGGCTGGAGGAACAGCAAGGAACTGGGGTGTAGAGTCTGGAGGAACAGTAAGGAGATACGCTGTAGAGGCTGGAGGAACAGTAAGGAGATACGCTGTAGAGGCTGGAGGAACAGCAAGGAGATACGCTATAGAGGCTGGAGGAACAGTAAGGAGATAATCTGTAGAGTCTGGAGGAACAGTAAGGAGATACGCTGTAGAGGCTGGAGGAACAGCAAGGAACTGGGGTGTAGAGTCTGGAGGAACAGTAAGAAGCTGGGGTGTAGAGGCTGGAGGAACAGTAAGGAGCTGGGGTGTAGAGGCTGGAGGAACAGTACGGAGATACGCTGTAGAGGCTGGAGGAACAGCAAGGAACTGGGGTGTAGAGTCTGGAGGAACAGTAAGGAGCTGGGGTGTAGAGGCTGGAGGAACAGTAAGGAGATACGCTGTCGAGGCTGGAGGAACAGTAAGGAGATACGCTGTAGAGGCTTGAGGAACAGCAAGGAGCTGGGCTGTAGAGGCTGGAGGAACAGCAAGGAGCTACGCTGTAGAGGCTGGAGGAACAGCAAGGAGCTACGCTGTAGAGGCTGGAGGAACAGTAAGGAGCTGGGCTGTAGAGGCTGGAGGAACAGCAAGGAGCTGGGCTATAGAGGCTGGAGGAACAGTAAGGAGCTGGACTGTAGAGGCTGGAGGAACAGTAAGGAGCTACGCTGTAGAGGCTGGAGGAACAGCAAGGAACTGGGGTGTAGAGTCTGGAGGAACAGTAAGGAGCTGGGGTGTAGAGGCTGGAGGAACAGTAAGGAGCTGGGCTGTAGAGGCTGGAGGAACAGTAAGGAGATACGCTGTAGAGGCTGGAGGAACAGTAAGGAGATACGCTGTAGAGGCTGGAGGAACAGCAAGGAACTGGGGTGTAGAGTCTGGAGGAACAGTAAGGAGCTGGGGTGTAGAGGCTGGAGGAACAGTAAGGAGCTGGGCTGTAGAGGCTGGAGGAACTGTAAGGAGCTACGCTGTAGAGGCTGGAGGAACAGTAAGGAGCTGGGGTGTAGAGGCTGGAGGAACAGTAAGGAGCTGGGCTGTAGAGTCTGGAGGAACAGTAAGGAGATACGCTGTAGAGGCTGGAGGAACAGTAAGGAGATACGCTGTAGAGGCTGGAGGAACAGCAAGGAGATACGCTATAGAGGCTGGAGGAACAGTAAGGAGATAATCTGTAGAGTCTGGAGGAACAGTAAGGAGATACGCTGTAGAGGCTGGAGGAACAGCAAGGAACTGGGGTGTAGAGTCTGGAGGAACAGTAAGAAGCTGGGGTGTAGAGGCTGGAGGAACAGTAAGGAGCTGGGGTGTAGAGGCTGGAGGAACAGTACGGAGATACGCTGTAGAGGCTGGAGGAACAGCAAGGAACCCGGGTGTAGAGTCTGGAGGAACAGTAAGGAGCTGGGGTGTAGAGGCTGGAGGAACAGTAAGGAGATACGCTGTCGAGGCTGGAGGAACAGTAAGGAGATACGCTGTAGAGGCTGGAGGAACAGTAAGGAGATACGCTGTAGAGGCTGGAGGAACAGCAAGGAACTGGGGTGTAGAGTCTGGAGGAACAGTAAGGAGCTGGGGTGTAGAGGCTGGAGGAACAGTAAGGAGCTGGGCTGTAGAGGCTGGAGGAACTGTAAGGAGCTACGCTGTAGAGGCTGGAGGAACTGTAAGGAGCTGGACTGTAGAGGCTGGAGGAACAGCAAGGAACTGGGGTGTAGAGTCTGGAGGAACAGTAAGGAGCTGGGGTGTAGAGGCTGGAGGAACAGTAAGGAGCTGGGCTGTAGAGGCTGGAGGAACTGTAAGGAGCTACGCTGTAGAGGCTGGAGGAACAGTAAGGAGCTGGGCTGTAGAGGCTGGAGGAACTGTAAGGAGCTACGCTGTAGAGGCTGGAGGAACTGTAAGGAGCTGGACTGTAGAGGCTGGAGGAACAGCAAGGAGCTGGGCTGTAGAGGCGGGAGGAACAGTAAGGAGCTACGCTGTAGAGGCTGGAGGAACAGCAAGGAGCTGGGGTGTAGAGGCTGGAGGAACAGCAAGGAGCTGGGGTGTAGAGGCTGGAGGAACAGCATGGAGCTACGCTGTAGAGGCTGGAGGAACAGCAATGAGCTGGGCTGTAGAGGCTGGAGGAACAGCAAGGAGCTGGGCTGTAGAGGCTGGAGGAACTGTAAGGAGCTACGCTGTAGAGACTGGAGGAACAGTAAGGAGCTGGGCTGTAGAGGCTGGAGGAACTGTAAGGATCTACGCTGTAGAGGCTGGAGGAACAGCAAGGAGCTGGGCTGTAGAGGCTGGAGGAACAGTAAGGAGCTGGGCTGTAGAGGCTGGAGGAACAGTAAGGAGCTGGGCTGTAGATGCTGGATGAACAGTAAGGAGCTGGGCTGTAGAGGCTGGAGGAACT
>NW_027258931.1:0-47199 GCF_045791955.1 Oncorhynchus clarkii lewisi | reverse complement strand
TGTTGTGTTGCCTGTTCCGATTTTTTCCGATTTTTTTCCGATTTTTTCCCGATTTTTTTCCGATTTTTTCCGATTTTTTTCCGATTTTTTTCCGATTTTTTTCCGATTTTTTTCCGATTTTTTTCCGATTTTTTTCCGATTTTTTTCCGATTTTTTCCGATTTTTTTTCCGATTTTTTTCCGATTTTTTTCCGATTTTTTTTTTCGATTTTTTTTCCGATTTTTTTCCGATTTTTTCCGATTTTTTTCCGATTTTTTTCCGATTTTTTTCCGATTTTTTTCCGATTTTTTTCCGATTTTTTTCCGATTTTTTTCCGATTTTTTTCCGATTTTTTTTCCGATTTTTTTCCGATTTTTTTCCGATTTTTTTCCGATTTTTTTCCGATTTTTTTCCGATTTTTTTCCGATTTTTTTCCGATTTTTTTCCGATTTTTCCCGATTTTTTTCCGATTTTTTCCCGATTTTTTTCCGATTTTTTTCCGATTTTTTTCCGATTTTTTCCGATTTTTTCCCGATTTTTTTTCCGATTTTTTTCCGATTTTTTTTCCGATTTTTTCCGATTTTTTTCCGATTTTTTTCCGATTTTTTTCCGATTTTTTCCGATTTTTTCCGATTTTTTCCGATTTTTTCCGATTTTTTTCCGATTTTTTTCCGATTTTTTTCCGATTTTTTTTCCGATTTTTTCCGATTTTTTTCCGATTTTTTTCCGATTTTTTTCCGATTTTTTTCCGATTTTTTTCCGATTTTTTTTCCGATTTTTTTTTTTCCGATTTTTTTTCGATTTTTTTCCGATTTTTTTCCGATTTTTTTTCCGATTTTTTTCCGATTTTTTCCGATTTTTTCCGATTTTTTTCCGATTTTTTTCCGATTTTTTTTCCGATTTTTTTCCGATTTTTTCCGATTTTTTTTCCGATTTTTCCCGATTTTTTCCCGATTTTTTCCGATTTTTTTCCGATTTTTTCCCGATTTTTTCCGATTTTTTTTCCGATTTTTTTTCCGATTTTTTTTCCGATTTTTTCCGATTTTTTTCCGATTTTTTTCCGATTTTTTTTCCGATTTTTTTCCGATTTTTTTCCGATTTTTTCCGATTTTTTTTCCGATTTTTCCCGATTTTTTCCCGATTTTTTCCGATTTTTTTCCGATTTTTTTTCCGATTTTTTTTTTTTTCCGATTTTTTTCCGATTTTTTTCCGATTTTTTTCCGATTTTTTTCCGATTTTTTCCGATTTTTTTTCCGATTTTTTTTCCGATTTTTTCCGATTTTTTCCGATTTTTTTCCGATTTTTTTTCCGATTTTTTTCCGATTTTTTCCCGATTTTTTTTCCGATTTTTTTTCCGATTTTTTTCCGATTTTTTCCGATTTTTCCCGATTTTTTCCGATTTTTTCCGATTTTTTTCCGATTTTTTTTCCGATTTTTTTCCGATTTTTTTCCGATTTTTTTCCGATTTTTTTCCGATTTTTTTCCGATTTTTTCCGATTTTTTTTCCGATTTTTTTCCGATTTTTTCCGATTTTTTTTTTTTCCGATTTTTTTTCCGATTTTTTTCCGATTTTTTTCCGATTTTTTTCCGATTTTTTTCCGATTTTTTTCCGATTTTTTTCCGATTTTTTTTCCGATTTTTTTTCCGATTTTTTTCCGATTTTTTTCCGATTTTTTTTCCGATTTTTTTTCCGATTTTTTTCGATTTTTTTCCGATTTTTTTCCGATTTTTTTCCGATTTTTTTCCGATTTTTTTCCGATTTTTTTCCGATTTTTTCCGATTTTTTTCCGATTTTTTTTCCGATTTTTTTCCGATTTTTTTCCGATTTTTTTCCGATTTTTTTCCGATTTTTTTCCGATTTTTTCCGATTTTTTTCCGATTTTTTTTCCGATTTTTTTCCGATTTTTTTTTTTTCGATTTTTTTTCCGATTTTTCCCGATTTTTTTCCGATTTTTTTCCGATTTTTTTCCGATTTTTTTTTTTTCCGATTTTTTTCCGATTTTTTTCCGATTTTTTTCCGATTTTTTTCCGATTTTTTTCCGATTTTTTTTTTTTTTCCGATTTTTTTCCGATTTTTTTCCGATTTTTTTCCGATTTTTTTCCGATTTTTTTCCGATTTTTTTCCGATTTTTTTCCGATTTTTTTCCGATTTTTTTCCGATTTTTTTCCGATTTTTTTCCGATTTTTTTCCGATTTTTTTCCGATTTTTTTCCGATTTTTTTCCGATTTTTTCCGATTTTTTTCCGATTTTTTTCCGATTTTTTTCCGATTTTTTTCCGATTTTTTTTTTTTCCGATTTTTTTCCGATTTTTTCCGATTTTTTTCCGATTTTTTTTTTTCCGATTTTTTTCCGATTTTTTTCCGATTTTTTTCCGATTTTTTTTCCGATTTTTTTCCGATTTTTTTCCGATTTTTTTTCCGATTTTTTCCGATTTTTTTTCCGATTTTTTTCCGATTTTTTTTCCGATTTTTTTCCGATTTTTTCCCGATTTTTTCCGATTTTTTTTCCGATTTTTTTCCGATTTTTTTCCGATTTTTCCCGATTTTTTCCGATTTTTTCCGATTTTTTTCCGATTTTTTTTCCGATTTTTTTCCGATTTTTTTCCGATTTTTTTCCGATTTTTTTCCGATTTTTTTCCGATTTTTTCCGATTTTTTTTTTTTTTCCGATTTTTTTTTTTCCGATTTTTTTTTTTCGATTTTTTTTCCGATTTTTTTCCGATTTTTTTCCGATTTTTTTCCGATTTTTTTCCGATTTTTTTCCGATTTTTTTCCGATTTTTTTTCCGATTTTTTTCCGATTTTTTTCCGATTTTTTTCCGATTTTTTTCCGATTTTTTTCCGATTTTTTTCCGATTTTTTTCCGATTTTTTCCCGATTTTTTTCCGATTTTTTTCCGATTTTTTCCCGATTTTTTCCGATTTTTTTCCGATTTTTTTCCGATTTTTTTCCGATTTTTTTCCGATTTTTTTCCGATTTTTTTCCGATTTTTTTCCGATTTTTTTCCGATTTTTTTTCCGATTTTTTTCCGATTTTTTTCCGATTTTTTTTTTTTTCCGATTTTTTTTCCGATTTTTTCCGATTTTTTTTTTCCGATTTTTTTCCGATTTTTTTTCCGATTTTTTTCCGATTTTTTTCCGATTTTTTTTCCGATTTTTTTCCGATTTTTTTCCGATTTTTTTCCGATTTTTTTCCGATTTTTTTCCGATTTTTTTCGATTTTTTTCCGATTTTTTTCCGATTTTTTTCCGATTTTTTTCCGATTTTTTTCCGATTTTTTTCCGATTTTTTTCCGATTTTTTTCCGATTTTTTCCCGATTTTTTTCCGATTTTTTTCCGATTTTTTTCCGATTTTTTTCCGATTTTTTTCCGATTTTTTTCCGATTTTTTTCCGATTTTTTTCCGATTTTTTCCGATTTTTTTCCGATTTTTTTCCGATTTTTTTCCGATTTTTTTCCGATTTTTTTCCGATTTTTTTCCGATTTTTTTTTTTCCGATTTTTTTCCGATTTTTTTCCGATTTTTTTCCGATTTTTTTTCCGATTTTTTCCGATTTTTTTCCGATTTTTTTCCGATTTTTTTTCCGATTTTTTTCCGATTTTTTTCCAATTTTTTTCCGATTTTTTTCCGATTTTTTTCCGATTTTTTTCCGATTTTTTTCCGATTTTTTTCCGATTTTTTTCCGATTTTTTTCCGATTTTTTTCCGATTTTTTTTTTTTTCCGATTTTTTTCCGATTTTTTTCCGATTTTTTTCCGATTTTTTCCGATTTTTTCCGATTTTTTTCCGATTTTTTTCCGATTTTTTTCCGATTTTTTCCGATTTTTTTCCGATTTTTTTCCGATTTTTTTCCGATTTTTTTCCGATTTTTTTCCGATTTTTTTCCGATTTTTTTCCGATTTTTTTCCGATTTTTTTCCGATTTTTTTCCGATTTTTTTCCGATTTTTTTCCGATTTTTTTCCGATTTTTTTCCGATTTTTTTCCGATTTTTTCCGATTTTTTTCCGATTTTTTTCCGATTTTTTTCCGATTTTTTTCCGATTTTTTCCGATTTTTTTCCGATTTTTTTCCGATTTTTTTTTTCCGATTTTTTTCCGATTTTTTCCGATTTTTTCCGATTTTTTTTCGATTTTTTTCCGATTTTTTTCCGATTTTTTCCGATTTTTTTCCGATTTTTTTCCGATTTTTTTCCGATTTTTTTTCCGATTTTTTTCCGATTTTTTCCGATTTTTTTTCCGATTTTTTTCCGATTTTTTCCGATTTTTTCCGATTTTTTTCCGATTTTTTTTTTTTCCGATTTTTTTTCCGATTTTTTTTCCGATTTTTTTTCCGATTTTTTCCGATTTTTTTCCGATTTTTTTCCGATTTTTTTCCGATTTTTTTCCGATTTTTTTCCGATTTTTTCCGATTTTTTTTCCGATTTTTTTCCGATTTTTTCCGATTTTTTTCCGATTTTTTTCCGATTTTTTTTTTTCCGATTTTTTTCCGATTTTTTTCCGATTTTTTTCCGATTTTTTTCCGATTTTTTTCCGATTTTTTTCCGATTTTTTTTCCGATTTTTTTTCCGATTTTTCCCGATTTTTTCCCGATTTTGTCCGATTTTTTTCCGATTTTTTTTCCGATTTTTTTCCGATTTTTTCCGATTTTTTCCGATTTTTTTCCGATTTTTTTTCCGATTTTTTTCCGATTTTTTTTTCGATTTTTTTCCGATTTTTTTCCGATTTTTTTCCGATTTTTTTCCGATTTTTTTTTTTTCCGATTTTTTCCGATTTTTTTCCGATTTTTTTCCGATTTTTTTCCGATTTTTTTCCGATTTTTTTCCGATTTTTTTCCGATTTTTTCCGATTTTTTTCCGATTTTTTCCGATTTTTTTCCGATTTTTTTCCGATTTTTTTCCGATTTTTTTCCGATTTTTTCCGATTTTTTTCCGATTTTTTTCCGATTTTTTTCCGATTTTTTTCCGATTTTTTTCCGATTTTTTTCCGATTTTTTTCCGATTTTTTTCCGATTTTTTTCCGATTTTTTTTTTTCCGATTTTTTTCCGATTTTTTCCGATTTTTTTCCGATTTTTTTCCGATTTTTTTCCGATTTTTTTTTTTTCCGATTTTTTTCCGATTTTTTCCGATTTTTTTCCGATTTTTTTCCGATTTTTTTCCGATTTTTTCCCGATTTTTTCCGATTTTTTTTCCGATTTTTTTCCGATTTTTTTTCCGATTTTTTCCGATTTTTTTCCGATTTTTTTCCGATTTTTTTCCGATTTTTTCCGATTTTTTTCCGATTTTTTTCCGATTTTTTTCCGATTTTTTTTTTTCGATTTTTTTCCGATTTTTTTCCGATTTTTTTCCGATTTTTTTCCGATTTTTTCCGATTTTTTTCCGATTTTTTTCCGATTTTTTTCCGATTTTTTTTTTCCGATTTTTTTCCGATTTTTTTCCGATTTTTTTTCCGATTTTTTTCCGATTTTTTTTCCGATTTTTTTCCGATTTTTTTCCGATTTTTTTCCGATTTTTTTTCCGATTTTTTTCCGATTTTTTTCCGATTTTTTTCCGATTTTTTTCCGATTTTTTCCCGATTTTTTTCCGATTTTTTTTCCGATTTTTTTCCGATTTTTTCCGATTTTTTTCCGATTTTTTTCCGATTTTTTTTCCGATTTTTTTCCGATTTTTTTCCGATTTTTTTCCGATTTTTTTCCGATTTTTTTCCGATTTTTTTCCGATTTTTTCCGATTTTTTTTCGATTTTTTTCCGATTTTTTTTCCGATTTTTTTCCGATTTTTTTCCGATTTTTTTCCGATTTTTTTCCGATTTTTTTCCGATTTTTTCCCGATTTTTTCCGATTTTTTTCCGATTTTTTTCCGATTTTTTTCCGATTTTTTTCCGATTTTTTTTCCGATTTTTTTCCGATTTTTTTCCGATTTTTTTCCGATTTTTTTCCGATTTTTTTCCGATTTTTTTCCGATTTTTTTCCGATTTTTTTTCCGATTTTTTTCCGATTTTTTCCGATTTTTTTCCGATTTTTTTCCGATTTTTTTCCGATTTTTTTCCGATTTTTTTCCGATTTTTTTCCGATTTTTTTTCCGATTTTTTTCCGATTTTTTTCCGATTTTTTCCGATTTTTTTCCGATTTTTTTCCGATTTTTTTCCGATTTTTTTTCCGATTTTTTTCCGATTTTTTCCGATTTTTTTTCCGATTTTTTTCCGATTTTTTCCCGATTTTGTCCGATTTTTTTCCGATTTTTTTCCGATTTTTTCCGATTTTTTTTCCGATTTTTTTTCCGATTTTTTTTCCGATTTTTTCCGATTTTTTTCCGATTTTTTTCCGATTTTTTTTCCGATTTTTTTCCGATTTTTTTCCGATTTTTTCCCGATTTTTTTTCCGATTTTTTTCCGATTTTTTCCGATTTTTCCCGATTTTTTTTTTTTTCGATTTTTTTTCCGATTTTTTTCCGATTTTTTTCCGATTTTTTTCCGATTTTTTTCCGATTTTTTTCCGATTTTTTTCCGATTTTTTTCCGATTTTTTTTCCGATTTTTTTCCGATTTTTTCCGATTTTTTCCGATTTTTTTCCGATTTTTTTTTTTCCGATTTTTTTCCGATTTTTTTTTTTTCCGATTTTTTCCGATTTTTTTTCCGATTTTTTTTCCGATTTTTTTCCGATTTTTTTTCCGATTTTTTTCCGATTTTTTCCCGATTTTTTCCGATTTTTTTCCGATTTTTTTCCGATTTTTTTCCGATTTTTTTCCGATTTTTTTCCGATTTTTTTCCGATTTTTCCCGATTTTTTCCGATTTTTTTTTTTTTTCCGATTTTTTTCCGATTTTTTTCCGATTTTTTTCCGATTTTTTTCCGATTTTTTCCGATTTTTTCCGATTTTTTTCCGATTTTTTTCCGATTTTTTTTCCGATTTTTTTCCGATTTTTTCCGATTTTTTTTCCGATTTTTTTCCGATTTTTTCCGATTTTT
The DNA here is from genome assembly GCF_045791955.1 of Oncorhynchus clarkii lewisi. NCBI lineage: Eukaryota > Metazoa > Chordata > Actinopteri > Salmoniformes > Salmonidae > Oncorhynchus > Oncorhynchus clarkii. Next base: position 40,264 of record NW_027258931.1, on the reverse strand, counting down.
TCCGATTTTTTTCCGATTTTTTTCCGATTTTTTTTTTTTTCCGATTTTTTTCCGATTTTTTCCGATTTTTTTCCGATTTTTTTCCGATTTTTTTCCGATTTTTTTTCCGATTTTTTTCCGATTTTTTCCGATTTTTTTTCCGATTTTTCCCGATTTTTTCCGATTTTGTCCGATTTTTTTCCGATTTTTTCCCGATTTTTTCCGATTTTTTTTCCGATTTTTTTTCCGATTTTTTTTCCGATTTTTTCCGATTTTTTTCCGATTTTTTTCCGATTTTTTTTCCGATTTTTTTCCGATTTTTTTCCGATTTTTTCCGATTTTTTTTCCGATTTTTTTCCGATTTTTTCCGATTTTTTCCGATTTTTTTCCGATTTTTTTTCCGATTTTTTTCCGATTTTTTTCCGATTTTTTTCCGATTTTTTTCCGATTTTTTTCCGATTTTTTCCGATTTTTTTTCCGATTTTTTTCCGATTTTTTCCGATTTTTTCCGATTTTTTTCCGATTTTTTTCCGATTTTTTTCCGATTTTTTTCCGATTTTTTCCGATTTTTTTCCGATTTTTTTCCGATTTTTTTCCGATTTTTTTTTTCCGATTTTTTCCGATTTTTTCCGATTTTTTTCCGATTTTTTTCCGATTTTTTTCCGATTTTTTTCCGATTTTTTTCCGATTTTTTTCCGATTTTTTTCCGATTTTTTTCCGATTTTTTCCGATTTTTTTTCCGATTTTTTTTTTTTCCGATTTTTTTTTTTTCGATTTTTTTCCGATTTTTTTCCGATTTTTTTCCGATTTTTTTCCGATTTTTTTCCGATTTTTTTCCGATTTTTTTCCGATTTTTTTTTTTTTCCGATTTTTTTCCGATTTTTTTCCGATTTTTTTCCGATTTTTTTTCCGATTTTTTTCCGATTTTTTTCCGATTTTTTTCCGATTTTTTTCCGATTTTTTTCCGATTTTTTTCCGATTTTTTTCCGATTTTTTTTTTCCGATTTTTTTCCGATTTTTTTTCCGATTTTTTTCCGATTTTTTTCCGATTTTTTTCCGATTTTTTTCCGATTTTTTTCCGATTTTTTTCCGATTTTTTTTCCGATTTTTTTCCGATTTTTTCCGATTTTTTTTCCGATTTTTTTCCGATTTTTTTTTTTTTCGATTTTTTTTCCGATTTTTTTCCGATTTTTTCCGATTTTTTTTCCGATTTTTCCGATTTTTTCCGATTTTGTCCGATTTTTTTCCGATTTTTTTCCGATTTTTTTTTTTTCCGATTTTTTTCCGATTTTTTCCGATTTTTTCCGATTTTTTTCCGATTTTTTTCCGATTTTTTTCCGATTTTTTTCCGATTTTTTCCGATTTTTTTTCCGATTTTTTTTTTTCCGATTTTTCCGATTTTTTTCCGATTTTTTTTTTTTCCGATTTTTTCCGATTTTTTTTCCGATTTTTTTTCCGATTTTTTTTCCGATTTTTTTCCGATTTTTTTCCGATTTTTTTCCGATTTTTTTCCGATTTTTTTCCGATTTTTTTCCGATTTTTTCCGATTTTTTTTCCGATTTTTTTTCCGATTTTTTCCGATTTTTCCCGATTTTTTTCCGATTTTTTTTCCGATTTTTTTCCGATTTTTTTCCGATTTTTTTCCGATTTTTTTCCGATTTTTTTCCGATTTTTTTCCGATTTTTTTTCCGATTTTTTTCCGATTTTTTCCGATTTTTCCGATTTTTTTCCGATTTTTTTTCCGATTTTTTTCCGATTTTTTCCGATTTTTTCCGATTTTTTTTCCGATTTTTTTCCGATTTTTTTCCGATTTTTTTCCGATTTTTTCCGATTTTTTCCGATTTTTTTCCGATTTTTTTTCCGATTTTTTTTCGATTTTTTTCCGATTTTTTCCGATTTTTTTCCGATTTTTTTCCGATTTTTTTTTTTCCGATTTTTTTTCCGATTTTTTTCCGATTTTTTCCGATTTTTTTTTTCGATTTTTTTTCCGATTTTTTTCCGATTTTTTTCCGATTTTTTTCCGATTTTTTTTTTTTCCGATTTTTTTCCGATTTTTTTTTTTTCCGATTTTTTTCCGATTTTTTTCCGATTTTTTTCCGATTTTTTTCCGATTTTTTTTCCGATTTTTTTTTTTTCCGATTTTTTTCCGATTTTTTTCCGATTTTTTTCCGATTTTTTTTTTCCGATTTTTTCCGATTTTTTCCGATTTTTTTCCGATTTTTTTTCCGATTTTTTTCCGATTTTTTTCCGATTTTTTTCCGATTTTTTTCCGATTTTTTTCCGATTTTTTCCGATTTTTTTTCCGATTTTTTTCCGATTTTTTCCGATTTTTTTTTTTTCCGATTTTTTTTCCGATTTTTTTCCGATTTTTTTCCGATTTTTTTCCGATTTTTTCCCGATTTTTTCCCGATTTTTTTCCGATTTTTTTCCGATTTTTTTCCGATTTTTTTTTTTTCCGATTTTTTTTTTTCCGATTTTTTTCCGATTTTTTTCCGATTTTTTTCCGATTTTTTTCCGATTTTTTTCCGATTTTTTCCGATTTTTTTCCGATTTTTTTTCCGATTTTTTTCCGATTTTTTTCCGATTTTTTTCCGATTTTTTTCCGATTTTTTTCCGATTTTTTTCCGATTTTTTCCGATTTTTTTCCGATTTTTTCCGATTTTTTCCGATTTTTTTCCGATTTTTTTCCGATTTTTTTTCCGATTTTTTCCGATTTTTTTCCGATTTTTTTCCGATTTTTTTTCCGATTTTTTTCCGATTTTTTTCCGATTTTTTTCCGATTTTTTTTCCGATTTTTTTCCGATTTTTTCCCGATTTTTTTTCCGATTTTTTTTCCGATTTTTTCCGATTTTTTCCGATTTTTTTCCGATTTTTTTCCGATTTTTTTCCGATTTTTTTCCGATTTTTTCCGATTTTTTTTCCGATTTTTTTCCGATTTTTTTCCGATTTTTTTCCGATTTTTTCCGATTTTTTCCGATTTTTTTCCGATTTTTTTTCCGATTTTTTTCCGATTTTTTTCCGATTTTTTTCCGATTTTTTTCCGATTTTTTTCCGATTTTTTCCGATTTTTTTTTTTTCCGATTTTTTTCCGATTTTTTTCCGATTTTTTTTTTCGATTTTTTTTCCGATTTTTTTCCGATTTTTTTCCGATTTTTTTCCGATTTTTTTCCGATTTTTTTCCGATTTTTTTCCGATTTTTTTTCCGATTTTTTTCCGATTTTTTTCCGATTTTTTTCCGATTTTTTTCCGATTTTTTTTCCGATTTTTTTCCGATTTTTTCCCGATTTTTTTCCGATTTTTTCCCGATTTTTTCCGATTTTTTTCCGATTTTTTTCCGATTTTTTTCCGATTTTTTTCCGATTTTTTTCCGATTTTTTTCCGATTTTTTTCCGATTTTTTTCCGATTTTTTCCGATTTTTTTTCCGATTTTTTTCCGATTTTTTTCCGATTTTTTTCCGATTTTTTTTTTTTTTCCGATTTTTTTTCCGATTTTTTTTTTTTCCGATTTTTTTCCGATTTTTTCCGATTTTTTTCCGATTTTTTTCCGATTTTTTTTCCGATTTTTTTTTTCCGATTTTTTTCCGATTTTTTTTCCGATTTTTCCCGATTTTTCCCGATTTTTTTCCGATTTTTTCCCGATTTTTTTCCGATTTTTTTCCGATTTTTTTCCGATTTTTCCCGATTTTTCCGATTTTTTTCCGATTTTTTCCCGATTTTTTTCCGATTTTTTTCCGATTTTTTTCCGATTTTTTCCGATTTTTTCCCGATTTTTTTTCGATTTTTTTCCGATTTTTTTTCCGATTTTTTCCGATTTTTTTCCGATTTTTTTCCGATTTTTTTCCGATTTTTTCCGATTTTTTCCGATTTTTTCCGATTTTTTCCGATTTTTTTCCGATTTTTTTCCGATTTTTTCCGATTTTTTTTCCGATTTTTCCCGATTTTTTTCCGATTTTTTTCCGATTTTTTTCCGATTTTTTTCCGATTTTTTTCCGATTTTTTTCCGATTTTTTTCCGATTTTTTTCCGATTTTTTTCCGATTTTTTCCCGATTTTTTTCCGATTTTTTTTCCGATTTTTTTCCGATTTTTTTTTTTCCGATTTTTTTCCGATTTTTTTCCGATTTTTTTCCGATTTTTTTCCGATTTTTTCCGATTTTTTCCGATTTTTTCCGATTTTTTCCGATTTTTTTCCGATTTTTTTCCGATTTTTTCCGATTTTTTTTCCGATTTTTCCCGATTTTTCCCGATTTTTTTCCGATTTTTTCCGATTTTTTCCCGATTTTTTTCCGATTTTTTTCCGATTTTTTCCGATTTTTTTTCCGATTTTTTTCGATTTTTTTCCGATTTTTCCCGATTTTTTTCCGATTTTTTTCCGATTTTTTCCCGATTTTTTTCCGATTTTTTTCCGATTTTTTTCCGATTTTTTCCCGATTTTTTTTCGATTTTTTTCCGATTTTTTTTCCGATTTTTTTCCGATTTTTTCCGATTTTTTTCCGAAAAAAAAAAAAACAAATCGATTTTTTTCCGATTTTTTTCCGATTTTTTTCCGATTTTTTCCGATTTTTTTCCGATTTTTTCCGATTTTTTTCCGATTTTTTCCCGATTTTTTCCGATTTTTTTCCGATTTTTTTCCGATTTTTTTCCGATTTTTTTCCGATTTTTTCCGATTTTTTCCGATTTTTTTTCCGATTTTTTTTCCGATTTTTCCCGATTTTTTTCCGATTTTTTTTTCCGAATCGATGAATTTTTGCAAGTTGCATTGCAATACGGAAATAATATTACACTTTTCCATTAACCAAGTTCTAAATCATGTTGTGGTTCACCCACTCTGGATTACATTTTTTTGCTGTACTGTTTCATTCATGAAACGATGAATCGATGAATTTTTGCAATACGGAAATAATATTACACTTTTCCATTAACAAAGCTCTAAATCATGTTGTGATTCACTCACTCTGGATGAATTTTTGCAAGTTGCATTGCAATACGAAAATAATATTACACTTTTCCATTAACCAAGTTCTAAATCATGTTGTTGTTCACTCACTCTGGATTACATTTTTTTGCTGTACTGTTTCATTCATGAAACGATGAATCGATGAATTTTTGCAATACGGAAATAATATTACACTTTTCCATTAACAAAGTTCTAAGTCTCAATCTAAATCATGTTATGATTCCACTCTGGATTACATTCGTTTCATTCATGAAACGATGAATCGATGAATTTTTGCAAGTTGCATTGCAATACGGAAATAATAATACACTTTTCCATTAACAAAGCTCTAAATCATGTTGTGATTCACTCACTCTGGATGAATTTTTGCAAGTTGCATTGCAATACGAAAATAATATTACACTTTTCCAATAACAAAGTTCTAAATCATGTTGTGATTCACTCACTCTGGATGAATTTTTGCAAGTTGCATTGCAATACGGAAAATAATATTACTTTTCCATTAACAAAGTTCTAAATCATGTTATGATTCCACTCTGGATTACATTTTTTTGCTGTACTGTTTCATTCATGAAACGATGAATCGATGAATTTTTGCAATACGGAAATAATATTACACTTTTCCATTAACAAAGCTCTAAATCATGTTGTGATTCACTCACTCTGGATGAATTTTTGCAAGTTGCATTACAATACGAAAATAATATTACACTTTTCCATTAACCAAGTTCTAAATCATGTTGTTGTTCACTCACTCTGGATTACATTTTTTTGCTGTACTGTTTCATTCATGAAACGATGAATCGATGAATTTTTGCAATACGGAAATAATATTACACTTTTCCATTAACAAAGTTCTAAGTCTCAATCTAAATCATGTTATGATTCCACTCTGGATTACATTCGTTTCATTCATGAAACGATGAATCGATGAATTTTTGCAAGTTGCATTGCAATACGGAAATAATATTACACTTTTCCATTAACAAAGTTCTAAATCATGTTATGATTCCACTCTGGATTACATTTTTTTGCTGTACTGTTTCATTCATGAAACGATGAATCGATGAATTTTTGCAATACGGAAATAATATTACACTTTTCCATTAACAAAGCTCTAAATCATGTTGTGATTCATTCACTCTGGATGAATTTTTGCAAGTTGCATTGCAATACGAAAATAATATTACACTTTTCCATTAACCAAGTTCTAAATCATGTTGTTGTTCACTCACTCTGGATTACATTTTTTTGCTGTACTGTTTCATTCATGAAACGATGAATCGATGAATTTTTGCAATACGGAAATAATATTACACTTTTCCATTAACAAAGTTCTAAGTCTCAATCTAAATCATGTTATGATTCCACTCTGGATTACATTCGTTTCATTCATGAAACGATGAATCGATGAATTTTTGCAAGTTGCATTGCAATACGGAAATAATATTACACTTTTCCATTAACAAAGTTCTAAATCATGTTGTGGTTCACTCACTCTGGATTACATTTTTTTGCTGTACTGTTTCATTCATGAAACGATGAATCGATGAATTTTTGCAATACGGAAATAATATTACACTTTTCCATTAACAAAGTTCTAAGTCTCAATCTAAATCATGTTATGATTCCACTCTGGATTACATTCGTTTCATTCATGAAACGATGAATCGATGAATTTTTGCAAGTTGCATTGCAATACGGAAATAATATTACACTTTTCCATTAACAAAGCTCTAAATCATGTTGTGATTCACTCACTCTGGATGAATTTTTGCAAGTTGCATTGCAATACGAAAATAATATTACACTTTTCCATTAACAAAGTTCTAAATCTCAATCTAAATCATGTTATGATTCCACTCTGGGTTTACATTCGTTTCATTCATGAAACGATGAATCGATGAATTTTTGCAAGTTGCATTGCAATACGGAAATAATATTACACTTTTCCATTAACAAAGCTCTAAATCATGTTGTGATTCACTCACTCTGGATGAATTTTTGCAAGTTGCATTGCAATACGAAAATAATATTACACTTTTCCATTAACCAAGTTCTAAATCATGTTGTTGTTCACTCACTCTGGATTACATTTTTTTGCTGTACTGTTTCATTCATGAAACGATGAATCGATGAATTTTTGCAAGTTGCATTGCAATACGGAAATAATATTACACTTTTCCATTAACAAAGCTCTAAATCATGTTGTGATTCACTCACTCTGGATGAATTTTTGCAAGTTGCATTGCAATACGAAAATAATATTACACTTTTCCATTAACAAAGTTCTAAATCTCAATCTAAATCATGTTATGATTCCACTCTGGGTTTACATTCGTTTCATTCATGAAACGATGAATCGATGAATTTTTGCAAGTTGCATTGCAATACGGAAATAATATTACACTTTTCCATTAACAAAGCTCTAAATCATGTTGTGATTCACTCACTCTGGATGAATTTTTGCAAGTTGCATTGCAATACGAAAATAATATTACACTTTTCCATTAACCAAGTTCTAAATCATGTTGTTGTTCACTCACTCTGGATTACATTTTTTTGCTGTACTGTTTCATTCATGAAACGATGAATCGATGAATTTTTGCAAGTTGCATTGCAATACGGAAATAATATTACACTTTTCCATTAACAAAGCTCTAAATCATGTTGTGATTCACTCACTCTGGATGAATTTTTGCAAGTTGCATTGCAATACGAAAATAATATTACACTTTTCCAATAACAAAGTTCTAAATCATGTTGTGATTCACTCACTCTGGATGAATTTTTGCAAGTTGCATTGCAATACGGAAATAATATTACACTTTTCCATTAACAGTTCTAAATCATGTGATTCACACTCACTCTGGATGAATTTTTGCAAGTTGCATTGCATGTTATGATTCCATTCTGGATTACATTTTTTTTGCTGTTACTGTTTCATTCATGAAACGATGAATCGATGAATATTTGCAAGTTGCATTGCAATACGAAAATAATATTACACTTTTCCAATAACAAAGTTCTAAATCATGTTGTGATTCACTCACTCTGGATGAATTTTTGCAAGTTGCATTGCAATACGGAAAATAATATTACTTTTCCATTAACAAAGTTCTAAATCATGTTATGATTCCACTCTGGATTACATTTTTTTGCTGTACTGTTTCATTCATGAAACGATGAATCGATGAATTTTTGCAATACGGAAATAATATTACACTTTTCCATTAACAAAGTTCTAAATCTCAATCTAAATCATGTTATGATTCCACTCTGGGTTTACATTCGTTTCATTCATGAAACGATGAATCGATGAATTTTTGCAAGTTGCATTGCAATACGGAAATAATATTACACTTTTCCATTAACCAAGTTCTAAATCATGTTGTTGTTCACTCACTCTGGATGAATTTTTGCAAGTTGCATTGCAATACGAAAATAATATTACACTTTTCCATTAACCAAGTTCTAAATCATGTTGTTGTTCACTCACTCTGGATTACATTTTTTTGATGTACTGTTTCATTCATGAAACGATGAATCGATGAATTTTTGCAATACGGAAATAATATTACACTTTTCCATTAACAAAGTTCTAAGTCTCAATCTAAATCATGTTATGATTCCACTCTGGATTACATTCGTTTCATTCATGAAACGATGAATCGATGAATTTTTGCAAGTTGCATTGCAATACGGAAATAATATTACACTTTTCCATTAACAAAGCTCTAAATCATGTTGTGATTCACTCACTTTGGATGAATTTTTGCAAGTTGCATTGCAATACGACAATAATATTACACTTTTCCATTAACAGTTCTAAATCATGTGATTCACTCACTCTGGATGAATTTTTGCAAGTTGCATTGCATGTTATGATTCCATTCTGGATTACATTTTTTTTGCTGTTACTGTTTCATTCATGAAACGATGAATCGATGAATATTTGCAACTGCATTGCAATACGGAAAATAATATTTCTTTTCCATTAACAGTTCTAAATCATGTTATGATTCCACTCTGGATTACATTTTTTTGCTGTACTGTTTCATTCATGAAACGATGAATCGATGAATTTTTGCAATACGGAAATAATATTACACTTTTCCATTAACAAAGTTCTAAATCTCAATCTAAATCATGTTATGATTCCACTCTGGATTTACATTCGTTTCATTCATGAAACGATGAATCGATGAATTTTTGCAAGTTGCATTGCAATACGGAAATAATATTACACTTTTCCATTAACAAAGCTCTAAATCATGTTGTGATTCACTCACTCTGGATGAATTTTTGCAAGTTGCATTGCAATACGGAAATAATATTACACTTTTCCAATAACAAAGTTCTAAATCATGTTGTGATTCACTCACTCTGGATGAAATTTTGCAAGTTGCATTGCAATACGGAAATAATATTACACTTTTCCATTAACAAAGTTCTAAATTCCACTCTGGATTACATTTTTTTGCTGTACTGTTTCATTCATGAAACGATGAATCGATGAATTTTTGCAAGTTGCATTGCAATACGGAAATAATATTACACTTTTCCATTAACCAAGTTCTAAATCATGTTGTGGTTCATTCACTCTGGATTACATTTTTTTGCTGTACTGTTTCATTCATGAAACGATGAATCGATGAATTTTTGCAATACGGAAATAATATTACACTTTTCCATTAACAAAGTTCTAAATCATGTTGTGATTCACTCACTTTGGATGAATTTTTGCAAGTTGCATTGCAATACGAAAATAATATTACACTTTTCCATTAACAAAGTTCTAAATCATGTTGTGATTCACTCACTCTGGATTACATTTTTTGCGGTACTGTTTCATTCATGAAACGATGAATCGATGAATTTTTGCAATACGGAAATAATATTACACTTTTCCATTAACAAAGTTCTAAATCATGTGATTCACTCACTCTGGATGAATTTTTGCAAGTTGCATTGCATGTTATGATTCCATTCTGGATTACATTTCTTTTGCTGTTACTGTTTCATTCATGAAACGATGAATCGATGAATTTTTGCAAAGTTGCATTGCAATACGAAAATAAAATTACTCTTTTCCAATAACAAAGTTCTAAATCATGTTGTGATTCACTCACTCTGGATGAATTTTTGCAAGTTGCATTGCAATACGGAAAATAATATTACTTTTCCATTAACAAAGTTCTAAATCATGTTATGATTCCACTCTGGATTACATGTTTTTGCTGTACTGTTTCATTCATGAAACGATGAATCGATGAATTTTTGCAATACGGAAATAATATTACACTTTTCCATTAACAAAATTCTAAATCTCAATCTAAATCATGTTATGATTCCACTCTGGATTTACATTCGTTTCATTCATGAAACGATGAATCGATGAATTTTTGCAAGTTGCATTGCAATACGGAAATAATATTACACTTTTCCATTAACAGTTCTAAATCATGTGATTCACTCACTTTGGATGAATTTTTGCAAGTTGCATTGCAATACGAAAATAATATTACACTTTTCCATTAACAGTTCTAAATCATGTGATTCACTCACTCTGGATGAATTTTTGCAAGTTGCATTGCATGTTATGATTCCATTCTGGATTACATTTTTTTTGCTTTTACTGTTTCATTCATGAAACGATGAATCGATTAATATTTGCAACTGCATTGCAATACGGAAAATAATATTTCTTTTCCATTAACAAAGTTCTAAATCATGTTATGATTCCACTCTGGATTACATTTTTTTGCTGTACTGTTTCATTCATGAAACGATGAATCGATGAATTTTTGCAATACGGAAATAATATTACACTTTTCCATTAACAAAGTTCTAAATCTCAATCTAAATCATGTTATGATTCCACTCTGGATTTACATTCGTTTCATTCATGAAACGATGAATCGATGAATTTTTGCAAGTTGCATTGCAATACGGAAATAATATTACACTTTTCCATTAACAAAGCTCTAAATCATGTTGTGATTCACTCACTCTGGATGAATTTTTGCAAGTTGCATTGCAATACGGAAATAATATTACACTTTTCCAATAACAAAGTTCTAAATCATGTTGTGATTTACTCACTCTGGATGAAATTTTGCAAGTTGCATTGCAATACGGAAATAATATTACACTTTTCCATTAACAAAGTTCTAAATTCCACTCTGGATTACATTTTTTTGCTGTACTGTTTCATTCATGAAACGATGAATCGATGAATTTTTGCAAGTTGCATTGCAATACGGAAATAATATTACACTTTTCCATTAACCAAGTTCTAAATCATGTTGTGGTTCACTCACTCTGGATTACATTTTTTTGCTGTACTGTTTCATTCATGAAACGATGAATCGATGAATTTTTGCAATACGGAAATAATATTACACTTTTCCATTAACAAAGTTCTAAATCATGTTGTGATTCACTCACTTTGGATGAATTTTTGCAAGTTGCATTGCATTACGAAAATAATATTACACTTTTCCATTAACAAAGTTCTAAATCATGTTGTGATTCACTCACTCTGGATGAATTTTTGAAAGTTGCATTGCAATACGAAAATAATATTACACTTTTCCATTAACAAAGTTCTAAATCATGTTGTGATTCACTCACTTTGGATGAATTTTTGCAAGTTGCATTGCAATACGAAAATAATATTACACTTTTCCAATAACAAATTTCTAAATCATGTTGTGATTCACTCACTCTGGATGAATTTTTGCAAGTTGCATTGCAATACGGAAAATAATATTACTTTTCCATTAACAAAGTTCTAAATCATTTTGTGATTCACTCACTCTGGATTACATTTTTTTGCGGTACTGTTTCATTCATGAAACGATGAATCGATGAATTTTTGCAATACGGAAATAATATTACACTTTTCCATTAACAAAGTTCTAAATCATGTGATTCACTCACTCTGGATGAATTTTTGCAAGTTGCATTGCATGTTATGATTCCATTCTGGATTACATTTCTTTTGCTGTTACTGTTTCATTCATGAAACGATGAATCGATGAATTTTTGCAAAGTTGCATTGCAATACGAAAATAAAATTACTCTTTTCCAATAACAAAGTTCTAAATCATGTTGTGATTCACTCACTCTGGATGAATTTTTGCAAGTTGCATTGCAATACGGAAAATAATATTACTTTTCCATTAACAAAGTTCTAAATCATGTTATGATTCCACTCTGGATTACATGTTTTTGCTGTACTGTTTCATTCATGAAACGATGAATCGATGAATTTTTGCAATACGGAAATAATATTACACTTTTCCATTAACAAAGTTCTAAGTCTCAATCTAAATCATGTTATGATTCCACTCTGGATTACATTCGTTTCATTCATGAAACGATGAATCGATGAATTTTTGCAAGTTGCATTGCAATACGGAAATAATATTACACTTTTCCATTAACAAAGCTCTAAATCATGTTGTGATTCACTCACTCTGGATGAATTTTTGCAAGTTGCATTGCAATACGAAAATAATATTACACTTTTCCATTAACAAAGTTCTAAATCTCAATCTAAATCATGTTATGATTCCACTCTGGGTTTACATTCGTTTCATTCATGAAACGATGAATCGATGAATTTTTGCAAGTTGCATTGCAATACGGAAATAATATTACACTTTTCCATTAACAAAGCTCTAAATCATGTTGTGATTCACTCACTCTGGATGAATTTTTGCAAGTTGCATTGCAATACGAAAATAATATTACACTTTTCCATTAACCAAGTTCTAAATCATGTTGTTGTTCACTCACTCTGGATTACATTTTTTTGCTGTACTGTTTCATTCATGAAACGATGAATCGATGAATTTTTGCAAGTTGCATTGCAATACGGAAATAATATTACACTTTTCCATTAACAAAGCTCTAAATCATGTTGTGATTCACTCACTCTGGATGAATTTTTGCAAGTTGCATTGCAATACGAAAATAATATTACACTTTTCCATTAACAAAGTTCTAAATCTCAATCTAAATCATGTTATGATTCCACTCTGGGTTTACATTCGTTTCATTCATGAAACGATGAATCGATGAATTTTTGCAAGTTGCATTGCAATACGGAAATAATATTACACTTTTCCATTAACAAAGCTCTAAATCATGTTGTGATTCACTCACTCTGGATGAATTTTTGCAAGTTGCATTGCAATACGAAAATAATATTACACTTTTCCATTAACCAAGTTCTAAATCATGTTGTTGTTCACTCACTCTGGATTACATTTTTTTGCTGTACTGTTTCATTCATGAAACGATGAATCGATGAATTTTTGCAAGTTGCATTGCAATACGGAAATAATATTACACTTTTCCATTAACAAAGCTCTAAATCATGTTGTGATTCACTCACTCTGGATGAATTTTTGCAAGTTGCATTGCAATACGAAAATAATATTACACTTTTCCAATAACAAAGTTCTAAATCATGTTGTGATTCACTCACTCTGGATGAATTTTTGCAAGTTGCATTGCAATACGGAAATAATATTACACTTTTCCATTAACAGTTCTAAATCATGTGATTCACACTCACTCTGGATGAATTTTTGCAAGTTGCATTGCATGTTATGATTCCATTCTGGATTACATTTTTTTTGCTGTTACTGTTTCATTCATGAAACGATGAATCGATGAATATTTGCAAGTTGCATTGCAATACGAAAATAATATTACACTTTTCCAATAACAAAGTTCTAAATCATGTTGTGATTCACTCACTCTGGATGAATTTTTGCAAGTTGCATTGCAATACGGAAAATAATATTACTTTTCCATTAACAAAGTTCTAAATCATGTTATGATTCCACTCTGGATTACATTTTTTTGCTGTACTGTTTCATTCATGAAACGATGAATCGATGAATTTTTGCAATACGGAAATAATATTACACTTTTCCATTAACAAAGTTCTAAATCTCAATCTAAATCATGTTATGATTCCACTCTGGGTTTACATTCGTTTCATTCATGAAACGATGAATCGATGAATTTTTGCAAGTTGCATTGCAATACGGAAATAATATTACACTTTTCCATTAACCAAGTTCTAAATCATGTTGTTGTTCACTCACTCTGGATGAATTTTTGCAAGTTGCATTGCAATACGAAAATAATATTACACTTTTCCATTAACCAAGTTCTAAATCATGTTGTTGTTCACTCACTCTGGATTACATTTTTTTGATGTACTGTTTCATTCATGAAACGATGAATCGATGAATTTTTGCAATACGGAAATAATATTACACTTTTCCATTAACAAAGTTCTAAGTCTCAATCTAAATCATGTTATGATTCCACTCTGGATTACATTCGTTTCATTCATGAAACGATGAATCGATGAATTTTTGCAAGTTGCATTGCAATACGGAAATAATATTACACTTTTCCATTAACAAAGCTCTAAATCATGTTGTGATTCACTCACTTTGGATGAATTTTTGCAAGTTGCATTGCAATACGACAATAATATTACACTTTTCCATTAACAGTTCTAAATCATGTGATTCACTCACTCTGGATGAATTTTTGCAAGTTGCATTGCATGTTATGATTCCATTCTGGATTACATTTTTTTTGCTGTTACTGTTTCATTCATGAAACGATGAATCGATGAATATTTGCAACTGCATTGCAATACGGAAAATAATATTTCTTTTCCATTAACAGTTCTAAATCATGTTATGATTCCACTCTGGATTACATTTTTTTGCTGTACTGTTTCATTCATGAAACGATGAATCGATGAATTTTTGCAATATAATATTACACTTTTCCATTAACAAAGTTCTAAATCTCAATCTAAATCATGTTATGATTCCACTCTGGATTTACATTCGTTTCATTCATGAAACGATGAATCGATGAATTTTTGCAAGTTGCATTGCAATACGGAAATAATATTACACTTTTCCATTAACAAAGCTCTAAATCATGTTGTGATTCACTCACTCTGGATGAATTTTTGCAAGTTGCATTGCAATACGGAAATAATATTACACTTTTCCAATAACAAAGTTCTAAATCATGTTGTGATTCACTCACTCTGGATGAATTTTTGCAAGTTGCATTGCAATACGAAAATAATATTACACTTTTCCAATAACAAAGTTCTAAATCATGTTGTGATTCACTCACTCTGGATGAATTTTTGCAAGTTGCATTGCAATACGGAAATAATATTACACTTTTCCATTAACAGTTCTAAATCATGTGATTCACACTCACTCTGGATGAATTTTTGCAAGTTGCATTGCATGTTATGATTCCATTCTGGATTACATTTTTTTTGCTGTTACTGTTTCATTCATGAAACGATGAATCGATGAATATTTGCAAGTTGCATTGCAATACGAAAATAATATTACACTTTTCCAATAACAAAGTTCTAAATCATGTTGTGATTCACTCACTCTGGATGAATTTTTGCAAGTTGCATTGCAATACGGAAAATAATATTACTTTTCCATTAACAAAGTTCTAAATCATGTTATGATTCCACTCTGGATTACATTTTTTTGCTGTACTGTTTCATTCATGAAACGATGAATCGATGAATTTTTGCAATACGGAAATAATATTACACTTTTCCATTAACAAAGTTCTAAATCTCAATCTAAATCATGTTATGATTCCACTCTGGGTTTACATTCGTTTCATTCATGAAACGATGAATCGATGAATTTTTGCAAGTTGCATTGCAATACGGAAATAATATTACACTTTTCCATTAACCAAGTTCTAAATCATGTTGTTGTTCACTCACTCTGGATGAATTTTTGCAAGTTGCATTGCAATACGAAAATAATATTACACTTTTCCATTAACCAAGTTCTAAATCATGTTGTTGTTCACTCACTCTGGATTACATTTTTTTGATGTACTGTTTCATTCATGAAACGATGAATCGATGAATTTTTGCAATACGGAAATAATATTACACTTTTCCATTAACAAAGTTCTAAGTCTCAATCTAAATCATGTTATGATTCCACTCTGGATTACATTCGTTTCATTCATGAAACGATGAATCGATGAATTTTTGCAAGTTGCATTGCAATACGGAAATAATATTACACTTTTCCATTAACAAAGCTCTAAATCATGTTGTGATTCACTCACTTTGGATGAATTTTTGCAAGTTGCATTGCAATACGACAATAATATTACACTTTTCCATTAACAGTTCTAAATCATGTGATTCACTCACTCTGGATGAATTTTTGCAAGTTGCATTGCATGTTATGATTCCATTCTGGATTACATTTTTTTTGCTGTTACTGTTTCATTCATGAAACGATGAATCGATGAATATTTGCAACTGCATTGCAATACGGAAAATAATATTTCTTTTCCATTAACAGTTCTAAATCATGTTATGATTCCACTCTGGATTACATTTTTTTGCTGTACTGTTTCATTCATGAAACGATGAATCGATGAATTTTTGCAATACGGAAATAATATTACACTTTTCCATTAACAAAGTTCTAAATCTCAATCTAAATCATGTTATGATTCCACTCTGGATTTACATTCGTTTCATTCATGAAACGATGAATCGATGAATTTTTGCAAGTTGCATTGCAATACGGAAATAATATTACACTTTTCCATTAACAAAGCTCTAAATCATGTTGTGATTCACTCACTCTGGATGAATTTTTGCAAGTTGCATTGCAATACGGAAATAATATTACACTTTTCCAATAACAAAGTTCTAAATCATGTTGTGATTCACTCACTCTGGATGAAATTTTGCAAGTTGCATTGCAATACGGAAATAATATTACACTTTTCCATTAACAAAGTTCTAAATTCCACTCTGGATTACATTTTTTTGCTGTACTGTTTCATTCATGAAACGATGAATCGATGAATTTTTGCAAGTTGCATTGCAATACGGAAATAATATTACACTTTTCCATTAACCAAGTTCTAAATCATGTTGTGGTTCATTCACTCTGGATTACATTTTTTTGCTGTACTGTTTCATTCATGAAACGATGAATCGATGAATTTTTGCAATACGGAAATAATATTACACTTTTCCATTAACAAAGTTCTAAATCATGTTGTGATTCACTCACTTTGGATGAATTTTTGCAAGTTGCATTGCAATACGAAAATAATATTACACTTTTCCATTAACAAAGTTCTAAATCATGTTGTGATTCACTCACTCTGGATTACATTTTTTGCGGTACTGTTTCATTCATGAAACGATGAATCGATGAATTTTTGCAATACGGAAATAATATTACACTTTTCCATTAACAAAGTTCTAAATCATGTGATTCACTCACTCTGGATGAATTTTTGCAAGTTGCATTGCATGTTATGATTCCATTCTGGATTACATTTCTTTTGCTGTTACTGTTTCATTCATGAAACGATGAATCGATGAATTTTTGCAAAGTTGCATTGCAATACGAAAATAAAATTACTCTTTTCCAATAACAAAGTTCTAAATCATGTTGTGATTCACTCACTCTGGATGAATTTTTGCAAGTTGCATTGCAATACGGAAAATAATATTACTTTTCCATTAACAAAGTTCTAAATCATGTTATGATTCCACTCTGGATTACATGTTTTTGCTGTACTGTTTCATTCATGAAACGATGAATCGATGAATTTTTGCAATACGGAAATAATATTACACTTTTCCATTAACAAAATTCTAAATCTCAATCTAAATCATGTTATGATTCCACTCTGGATTTACATTCGTTTCATTCATGAAACGATGAATCGATGAATTTTTGCAAGTTGCATTGCAATACGGAAATAATATTACACTTTTCCATTAACAGTTCTAAATCATGTGATTCACTCACTTTGGATGAATTTTTGCAAGTTGCATTGCAATACGAAAATAATATTACACTTTTCCATTAACAGTTCTAAATCATGTGATTCACTCACTCTGGATGAATTTTTGCAAGTTGCATTGCATGTTATGATTCCATTCTGGATTACATTTTTTTTGCTTTTACTGTTTCATTCATGAAACGATGAATCGATTAATATTTGCAACTGCATTGCAATACGGAAAATAATATTTCTTTTCCATTAACAAAGTTCTAAATCATGTTATGATTCCACTCTGGATTACATTTTTTTGCTGTACTGTTTCATTCATGAAACGATGAATCGATGAATTTTTGCAATACGGAAATAATATTACACTTTTCCATTAACAAAGTTCTAAATCTCAATCTAAATCATGTTATGATTCCACTCTGGATTTACATTCGTTTCATTCATGAAACGATGAATCGATGAATTTTTGCAAGTTGCATTGCAATACGGAAATAATATTACACTTTTCCATTAACAAAGCTCTAAATCATGTTGTGATTCACTCACTCTGGATGAATTTTTGCAAGTTGCATTGCAATACGGAAATAATATTACACTTTTCCAATAACAAAGTTCTAAATCATGTTGTGATTTACTCACTCTGGATGAAATTTTGCAAGTTGCATTGCAATACGGAAATAATATTACACTTTTCCATTAACAAAGTTCTAAATTCCACTCTGGATTACATTTTTTTGCTGTACTGTTTCATTCATGAAACGATGAATCGATGAATTTTTGCAAGTTGCATTGCAATACGGAAATAATATTACACTTTTCCATTAACCAAGTTCTAAATCATGTTGTGGTTCACTCACTCTGGATTACATTTTTTTGCTGTACTGTTTCATTCATGAAACGATGAATCGATGAATTTTTGCAATACGGAAATAATATTACACTTTTCCATTAACAAAGTTCTAAATCATGTTGTGATTCACTCACTTTGGATGAATTTTTGCAAGTTGCATTGCATTACGAAAATAATATTACACTTTTCCATTAACAAAGTTCTAAATCATGTTGTGATTCACTCACTCTGGATGAATTTTTGAAAGTTGCATTGCAATACGAAAATAATATTACACTTTTCCATTAACAAAGTTCTAAATCATGTTGTGATTCACTCACTTTGGATGAATTTTTGCAAGTTGCATTGCAATACGAAAATAATATTACACTTTTCCAATAACAAATTTCTAAATCATGTTGTGATTCACTCACTCTGGATGAATTTTTGCAAGTTGCATTGCAATACGGAAAATAATATTACTTTTCCATTAACAAAGTTCTAAATCATTTTGTGATTCACTCACTCTGGATTACATTTTTTTGCGGTACTGTTTCATTCATGAAACGATGAATCGATGAATTTTTGCAATACGGAAATAATATTACACTTTTCCATTAACAAAGTTCTAAATCATGTGATTCACTCACTCTGGATGAATTTTTGCAAGTTGCATTGCATGTTATGATTCCATTCTGGATTACATTTCTTTTGCTGTTACTGTTTCATTCATGAAACGATGAATCGATGAATTTTTGCAAAGTTGCATTGCAATACGAAAATAAAATTACTCTTTTCCAATAACAAAGTTCTAAATCATGTTGTGATTCACTCACTCTGGATGAATTTTTGCAAGTTGCATTGCAATACGGAAAATAATATTACTTTTCCATTAACAAAGTTCTAAATCATGTTATGATTCCACTCTGGATTACATGTTTTTGCTGTACTGTTTCATTCATGAAACGATGAATCGATGAATTTTTGCAATACGGAAATAATATTACACTTTTCCATTAACAAAGTTCTAAATCTCAATCTAAATCATGTTATGATTCCACTCTGGATTTACATTCGTTTCATTCATGAAACGATGAATCGATGAATTTTTGCAAGTTGCATTGCAATACGGAAATAATATTACACTTTTCCATTAACAAAGCTCTAAATCATGTTGTGATTCACTCACTCTGGATGAATTTTTGCAAGTTGCATTGCAATACGGAAATAATATTACACTTTTCCAATAACAAAGTTCTAAATCATGTTGTGATTCACTCACTCTGGATGAAATTTTGCAAGTTGCATTGCAATACGGAAATAATATTACACTTTTCCATTAACAAAGTTCTAAATTCCACTCTGGATTACATTTTTTTGCTGTACTGTTTCATTCATGAAACGATGAATCGATGAATTTTTGCAAGTTGCATTGCAATACGGAAATAATATTACACTTTTCCATTAACCAAGTTCTAAATCATGTTGTGGTTCACTCACTCTGGATTACAATTTTTTGCTGTACTGTTTCATTCATGAAACGATGAATCGATGAATTTTTGCAATACGGAAATAATATTACACTTTTCCATTAACAAAGTTCTAAATCATGTTGTGATTCACTCACTCTGGATGAATTTTTGCAAGTTGCATTGCAATACGGAAAATAATATTACTTTTCCATTAACAAAGTTCTAAATCATGTGATTCACTCACTCTGGATGAATTTTTGCAAGTTGCATTGCATGTTATGATTCCATTCTGGATTACATTTCTTTTGCTGTTACTGTTTCATTCATGAAACGATGAATCGATGAATTTTTGCAAAGTTGCATTGCAATACGAAAATAAAATTACTCTTTTCCAATAACAAAGTTCTAAATCATGTTGTGATTCACTCACTCTGGATGAATTTTTGCAAGTTGCATTGCAATACGGAAAATAATATTACTTTTCCATTAACAAAGTTCTAAATCATGTTATGATTCCACTCTGGATTACATGTTTTTGCTGTACTGTTTCATTCATGAAACGATGAATCGATGAATTTTTGCAATACGGAAATAATATTACACTTTTCCATTAACAAAGTTCTTAAATCTCAATCTAAATCATGTTATGATTCCACTCTGGATTACATTCGTTTCATTCATGAAACGATGAATCGATGAATTTTTGCAAGTTGCATTGCAATACGGAAATAATATTACACTTTTCCATTAACAAAGCTCTAAATCATGTTGTGATTCACTCACTCTGGATGAATTTTTGCAAGTTGCATTGCAATACGAAAATAATATTACACTTTTCCATTAACAAAGTTCTAAATCATGTTGTGATTCACTCACTCTGGATTACATTTTTTGCGGTACTGTTTCATTCATGAAACGATGAATCGATGAATTTTTGCAATACGGAAATAATATTACACTTTTCCATTAACAAAGTTCTAAATCATGTGATTCACTCACTCTGGATGAATTTTTGCAAGTTGCATTGCATGTTATGATTCCATTCTGGATTACATTTCTTTTGCTGTTACTGTTTCATTCATGAAACGATGAATCGATGAATTTTTGCAAAGTTGCATTGCAATACGAAAATAAAATTACTCTTTTCCAATAACAAAGTTCTAAATCATGTTGTGATTCACTCACTCTGGATGAATTTTTGCAAGTTGCATTGCAATACGGAAAATAATATTACTTTTCCATTAACAAAGTTCTAAATCATGTTATGATTCCACTCTGGATTACATGTTTTTGCTGTACTGTTTCATTCATGAAACGATGAATCGATGAATTTTTGCAATACGGAAATAATATTACACTTTTCCATTAACAAAATTCTAAATCTCAATCTAAATCATGTTATGATTCCACTCTGGATTTACATTCGTTTCATTCATGAAACGATGAATCGATGAATTTTTGCAAGTTGCATTGCAATACGGAAATAATATTACACTTTTCCATTAACAGTTCTAAATCATGTGATTCACTCACTTTGGATGAATTTTTGCAAGTTGCATTGCAATACGAAAATAATATTACACTTTTCCATTAACAGTTCTAAATCATGTGATTCACTCACTCTGGATGAATTTTTGCAAGTTGCATTGCATGTTATGATTCCATTCTGGATTACATTTTTTTTGCTTTTACTGTTTCATTCATGAAACGATGAATCGATTAATATTTGCAACTGCATTGCAATACGGAAAATAATATTTCTTTTCCATTAACAAAGTTCTAAATCATGTTATGATTCCACTCTGGATTACATTTTTTTGCTGTACTGTTTCATTCATGAAACGATGAATCGATGAATTTTTGCAATACGGAAATAATATTACACTTTTCCATTAACAAAGTTCTAAATCTCAATCTAAATCATGTTATGATTCCACTCTGGATTTACATTCGTTTCATTCATGAAACGATGAATCGATGAATTTTTGCAAGTTGCATTGCAATACGGAAATAATATTACACTTTTCCATTAACAAAGCTCTAAATCATGTTGTGATTCACTCACTCTGGATGAATTTTTGCAAGTTGCATTGCAATACGGAAATAATATTACACTTTTCCAATAACAAAGTTCTAAATCATGTTGTGATTTACTCACTCTGGATGAAATTTTGCAAGTTGCATTGCAATACGGAAATAATATTACACTTTTCCATTAACAAAGTTCTAAATTCCACTCTGGATTACATTTTTTTGCTGTACTGTTTCATTCATGAAACGATGAATCGATGAATTTTTGCAAGTTGCATTGCAATACGGAAATAATATTACACTTTTCCATTAACCAAGTTCTAAATCATGTTGTGGTTCACTCACTCTGGATTACATTTTTTTGCTGTACTGTTTCATTCATGAAACGATGAATCGATGAATTTTTGCAATACGGAAATAATATTACACTTTTCCATTAACAAAGTTCTAAATCATGTTGTGATTCACTCACTTTGGATGAATTTTTGCAAGTTGCATTGCATTACGAAAATAATATTACACTTTTCCATTAACAAAGTTCTAAATCATGTTGTGATTCACTCACTCTGGATGAATTTTTGAAAGTTGCATTGCAATACGAAAATAATATTACACTTTTCCATTAACAAAGTTCTAAATCATGTTGTGATTCACTCACTTTGGATGAATTTTTGCAAGTTGCATTGCAATACGAAAATAATATTACACTTTTCCAATAACAAATTTCTAAATCATGTTGTGATTCACTCACTCTGGATGAATTTTTGCAAGTTGCATTGCAATACGGAAAATAATATTACTTTTCCATTAACAAAGTTCTAAATCATTTTGTGATTCACTCACTCTGGATTACATTTTTTTGCGGTACTGTTTCATTCATGAAACGATGAATCGATGAATTTTTGCAATACGGAAATAATATTACACTTTTCCATTAACAAAGTTCTAAATCATGTGATTCACTCACTCTGGATGAATTTTTGCAAGTTGCATTGCATGTTATGATTCCATTCTGGATTACATTTCTTTTGCTGTTACTGTTTCATTCATGAAACGATGAATCGATGAATTTTTGCAAAGTTGCATTGCAATACGAAAATAAAATTACTCTTTTCCAATAACAAAGTTCTAAATCATGTTGTGATTCACTCACTCTGGATGAATTTTTGCAAGTTGCATTGCAATACGGAAAATAATATTACTTTTCCATTAACAAAGTTCTAAATCATGTTATGATTCCACTCTGGATTACATGTTTTTGCTGTACTGTTTCATTCATGAAACGATGAATCGATGAATTTTTGCAATACGGAAATAATATTACACTTTTCCATTAACAAAGTTCTAAATCTCAATCTAAATCATGTTATGATTCCACTCTGGATTTACATTCGTTTCATTCATGAAACGATGAATCGATGAATTTTTGCAAGTTGCATTGCAATACGGAAATAATATTACACTTTTCCATTAACAAAGCTCTAAATCATGTTGTGATTCACTCACTCTGGATGAATTTTTGCAAGTTGCATTGCAATACGGAAATAATATTACACTTTTCCAATAACAAAGTTCTAAATCATGTTGTGATTCACTCACTCTGGATGAAATTTTGCAAGTTGCATTGCAATACGGAAATAATATTACACTTTTCCATTAACAAAGTTCTAAATTCCACTCTGGATTACATTTTTTTGCTGTACTGTTTCATTCATGAAACGATGAATCGATGAATTTTTGCAAGTTGCATTGCAATACGGAAATAATATTACACTTTTCCATTAACCAAGTTCTAAATCATGTTGTGGTTCACTCACTCTGGATTACAATTTTTTGCTGTACTGTTTCATTCATGAAACGATGAATCGATGAATTTTTGCAATACGGAAATAATATTACACTTTTCCATTAACAAAGTTCTAAATCATGTTGTGATTCACTCACTCTGGATGAATTTTTGCAAGTTGCATTGCAATACGGAAAATAATATTACTTTTCCATTAACAAAGTTCTAAATCATGTGATTCACTCACTCTGGATGAATTTTTGCAAGTTGCATTGCATGTTATGATTCCATTCTGGATTACATTTCTTTTGCTGTTACTGTTTCATTCATGAAACGATGAATCGATGAATTTTTGCAAAGTTGCATTGCAATACGAAAATAAAATTACTCTTTTCCAATAACAAAGTTCTAAATCATGTTGTGATTCACTCACTCTGGATGAATTTTTGCAAGTTGCATTGCAATACGGAAAATAATATTACTTTTCCATTAACAAAGTTCTAAATCATGTTATGATTCCACTCTGGATTACATGTTTTTGCTGTACTGTTTCATTCATGAAACGATGAATCGATGAATTTTTGCAATACGGAAATAATATTACACTTTTCCATTAACAAAGTTCTTAAATCTCAATCTAAATCATGTTATGATTCCACTCTGGATTACATTCGTTTCATTCATGAAACGATGAATCGATGAATTTTTGCAAGTTGCATTGCAATACGGAAATAATATTACACTTTTCCATTAACAAAGCTCTAAATCATGTTGTGATTCACTCACTCTGGATGAATTTTTGCAAGTTGCATTGCAATACGAAAATAATATTACACTTTTCCAATAACAAAGTTCTAAATCATGTTGTGATTCACTCACTCTGGATGAATTTTTGCAAGTTGCATTGCAATACGGAAAATAATATTACTTTTCCATTAACAAAGTTCTAAATCATGTTGTGATTCACTCACTCTGGATTACATTTTTTTGCGGTACTGTTTTCATTCATGAAACGATGAATCGATGAATTTTTGCAATACGGAAATAATATTACACTTTTCCATTAACAAAGTTCTAAATCATGTTGTGATTCACTCACTTTGGATGAATTTTTGCAAGTTGCATTGCAATACGAAAATAATATTACACTTTTCCAATAACAAATTTCTAAATCATGTTGTGATTCACTCACTCTGGATGAATTTTTGCAAGTTGCATTGCAATACGGAAAATAATATTACTTTTCCATTAACAAAGTTCTAAATCATTTTGTGATTCCACTCTGGATTACATGTTTTTGCTGTACTGTTTCATTCATGAAACGATGAATCGATGAATTTTTGCAATACGGAAATAATATTACACTTTTCCATTAACAAAGTTCTTAAATCTCAATCTAAATCATGTTATGATTCCACTCTGGATTACATTCGTTTCATTCATGAAACGATGAATCGATGAATTTTTGCAAGTTGCATTGCAATACGGAAATAATATTACACTTTTCCATTAACAAAGCTCTAAATCATGTTGTGATTCACTCACTCTGGATGAATTTTTGCAAGTTGCATTGCAATACGAAAATAATATTACTTTTCCATTAACAAAGTTCTAAATCATGTTATGATTCCACTCTGGATTACATTCGTTTCATTCATGAAACGATGAATCGATGAATTTTTGCAAGTTGCATTGCAATACGGAAATAATATTACACTTTTCCATTAACAAAGCTCTAAATCATGTTGTGATTCACTCACTCTGGATGAATTTTTGCAAGTTGCATTGCAATACGAAAATAATATTACACTTTTCCAATAACAAAGTTCTAAATCATGTTGTGATTCACTCACTCTGGATGAATTTTTGCAAGTTGCATTGCAATACGGAAAATAATATTACTTTTCCATTAACAAAGTTCTAAATCATGTTGTGATTCACTCACTCTGGATTACATTTTTTTGCGGTACTGTTTTCATTCATGAAACGATGAATCGATGAATTTTTGCAATACGGAAATAATATTACACTTTTCCATTAACAAAGTTCTAAATCATGTTGTGATTCACTCACTTTGGATGAATTTTTGCAAGTTGCATTGCAATACGAAAATAATATTACACTTTTCCAATAACAAATTTCTAAATCATGTTGTGATTCACTCACTCTGGATGAATTTTTGCAAGTTGCATTGCAATACGGAAAATAATATTACTTTTCCATTAACAAAGTTCTAAATCATTTTGTGATTCACTCACTCTGGATTACATTTTTTTGCGGTACTGTTTCATTCATGAAACGATGAATCGATGAATTTTTGCAATACGGAAATAATATTACACTTTTCCATTAACAAAGTTCTAAATCATGTGATTCACTCACTCTGGATGAATTTTTGCAAGTTGCATTGCATGTTATGATTCCATTCTGGATTACATTTCTTTTGCTGTTACTGTTTCATTCATGAAACGATGAATCGATGAATTTTTGCAAAGTTGCATTGCAATACGAAAATAAAATTACTCTTTTCCAATAACAAAGTTCTAAATCATGTTGTGATTCACTCACTCTGGATGAATTTTTGCAAGTTGCATTGCAATACGGAAAATAATATTACTTTTCCATTAACAAAGTTCTAAATCATGTTATGATTCCACTCTGGATTACATGTTTTTGCTGTACTGTTTCATTCATGAAACGATGAATCGATGAATTTTTGCAATACGGAAATAATATTACACTTTTCCATTAACAAAGTTCTAAATCTCAATCTAAATCATGTTATGATTCCACTCTGGATTTACATTCGTTTCATTCATGAAACGATGAATCGATGAATTTTTGCAAGTTGCATTGCAATACGGAAATAATATTACACTTTTCCATTAACAAAGCTCTAAATCATGTTGTGATTCACTCACTCTGGATGAATTTTTGCAAGTTGCATTGCAATACGGAAATAATATTACACTTTTCCAATAACAAAGTTCTAAATCATGTTGTGATTCACTCACTCTGGATGAAATTTTGCAAGTTGCATTGCAATACGGAAATAATATTACACTTTTCCATTAACAAAGTTCTAAATTCCACTCTGGATTACATTTTTTCGCTGTACTGTTTCATTCATGAAACGATGAATCGATGAATTTTTGCAAGTTGCATTGCAATACGGAAATAATATTACACTTTTCCATTAACCAAGTTCTAAATCATGTTGTGGTTCACTCACTCTGGATTACAATTTTTTGCTGTACTGTTTCATTCATGAAACGATGAATCGATGAATTTTTGCAATACGGAAATAATATTACACTTTTCCATTAACAAAGTTCTAAATCATGTTGTGATTCACTCACTTTGGATGAATTTTTGCAAGTTGCCTTGCATTACGAAAATAACATTACACTTTTCCATTAACAAAGTTCTAAATCATGTTGTGATTCACTCACTCTGGATGAATTTTTGCAAGTTGCATTGCAATACGAAAATAATATTACACTTTTCCATTAACAAAGTTCTAAATCATGTTGTGATTCACTCACTCTGGATTACATTTTTTTGCGGTACTGTTTTCATTCATGAAACGATGAATCGATGAATTTTTGCAATACGGAAATAATATTACACTTTTCCATTAACAAAGCTCTAAATCATGTTGTGATTCACTCACTCTGGATGAATTTTTGCAAGTTGCATTGCAATACGAAAATAATATTACACTTTTCCAATAACAAAGTTCTAAATCATGTTATGATTCCACTCTGGATTACATTTTTTTGCTGTACTGTTTCATTCATGAAACGATGAATCGATGAATTTTTGCAATACGGATATAATATTACACTTTTCCATTAACAGAGTTCTAAATCTCAATCTAAATCATGTTATGATTCCACTCTGGATTTACATTCGTTTCATTCATGAAACGATGAATCGATGAATTTTTGCAAGTTGCATTGCAATACGGAAATAATATTACACTTTTCCATTAACAAAGCTCTAAATCATGTTGTGGTTCACTCACTCTGGATTACATTTTTTTGCGGTACTGTTCCATTCATGAAACGATGAATCGATGAATTTTTGCAATACGGAAATAATATTACACTTTTCCATTAACAAAGTTCTAAATCATGTTGTGATTCACTCACTCTGGATGATTTTTTTTCGAATTTATTTTCCGATTTTTTCCGATTTTTTTTCCGATTTTTTTCCGATTTTTTTTCCGATTTTTTTCCGATTTTTTTCCGATTTTTTCCCGATTTTTTTCCGATTTTTTTTCCGATTTTTTTCCGATTTTTTTCGGATTTTTTCCGAATTTTTCCCGATTTTTTTCCGATTTTTTCCGATTTTTTTCCGATTTTTTCCCGATTTTTTCCCGATTTTTTCAGATTTTTTTCCGATTTTTTCCGATTTTTTTCCGATTTTTTTTCCGATTTTTTTCCGATTTTTTCCGATTTTTTTCGATTTTTTTCCGATTTTTTTTCCGATTTTTTCCGATTTTTTTCCAAAAAAAAAAAAAAAAATCGATTTTTTTCCGATTTTTTCCGATTTTTTCCCGATTTTTTCCCGATTTTTTCCGATTTTTTTCCGATTTTTTCCGATTTTTTTCCGATTTTTTTTCCGATTTTTTTCCGATTTTTTTTCCGATTTTTTTCCGATTTTTTCCGATTTTTTTCCGATTTTTTTCCGATTTTTTTCCGATTTTTTCCGATTTTTTTCCGATTTTTTTTCCGATTATTTTCCGATTTTTTTTCCGATTTTTTCCGATTTTTTTCCGATTTTTTTCCGATTTTTTCCGATTTTTTCCCGATTTTTTTCCGATTTTTTTCCGATTTTTTCCCGATTTTTTCCGATTTTTTTCCGATTTTTTTCCGATTTTTTTCCGATTTTTTTTCCGATTTTTTTCCGATTTTTTTCCGATTTTTTCCGATTTTTTTCCGATTTTTTTTCCGATTTTTTTCCGATTTTTTCCGATTTTTTTCCGATTTTTTCCGATTTTTTTCCGATTTTTTTTCCGATTTTTTTCCGATTTTTTCCGATTTTTTTCCGATTTTTTCCGATTTTTTCCGATTTTTTTCCGATTTTTTTCCGATTTTTTTCCGATTTTTTTTCCGATTTTTTCCGATTTTTTTCCGATTTTTTTCCAAAAAAAAAAAAAAAAAAAATTCGATTTTTTTCCGATTTTTTCCGATTTTTTCCCGATTTTTTCCCGATTTTTTCAGATTTTTTCCGATTTTTTTCCGATTTTTTCCGATTTTTTTCCGATTTTTTCCGATTTTTTTCCGATTTTTTTCCGATTTTTTTTTTTTTTTCGATTTTTTTCCGATTTTTTTCCGATTTTTTTCCGATTTTTTTCCGATTTTTTCCGATTTTTTCCGATTTTTTTCCGATTTTTTTTCCGATTTTTTCCGATTTTTTCCGATTTTTTTCCGATTTTTTTCCGATTTTTTTTCCGATTTTTTTCCGATTTTTTTCCGATTTTTTTTTCCGATTTTTTTCCGATTTTTTTCCGATTTTTTTCCGATTTTTTTCCGATTTTTTTTCCGATTTTTTCCGATTTTTTTCCAAAAAAAAAAAAAAAAAAATCGATTTTTTTCCGATTTTTTCCGATTTTTTTCCGATTTTTTTCCGATTTTTTCCGATTTTTTTCCGATTTTTTCCGATTTTTTTTCCGATTTTTTTCCGATTTTTTTTCCGATTTTTTCCGATTTTTTTCCGATTTTTTTCCGATTTTTTCCGATTTTTTCCCGATTTTTTTCCGATTTTTTTCCGATTTTTTTCCGATTTTTTTCCGATTTTTTCCGATTTTTTTCCGATTTTTTTTCCGATTTTTTCCGATTTTTTTTCCGATTTTTTTCCGATTTTTTTCCGATTTTTTTCCGATTTTTTCCGATTTTTTTCCGATTTTTTTCCGATTTTTTTCCGATTTTTTTCCGATTTTTTTCCGATTTTTTCCGATTTTTTCGATTTTTTTTTTTCCGATTTTTTTCCGATTTTTTCCGATTTTTTTTCCGATTTTTTTCCGATTTTTTTCCGATTTTTTTCCGATTTTTTTCCGATTTTTTCCGATTTTTTCCGATTTTTTTCCGATTTTTTTCCGATTTTTTTCCGATTTTTTTCCGATTTTTTTCCGATTTTTTTCCGATTTTTTCCGATTTTTTTCCGATTTTTTTCCGATTTTTTTCCGATTTTTTTCCGATTTTTTTCCGATTTTTTTCCGATTTTTTTCCGATTTTTTTCCGATTTTTTCCGATTTTTTTCCGATTTTTTTCCGATTTTTTTCCGATTTTTTTCCGATTTTTTTCCGATTTTTTCCGATTTTTTCCGATTTTTTCCGATTTTTTTCCCGATTTTTTTTCCGATTTTTTTCCGATTTTTTTCCGATTTTTTTCCGATTTTTTTCCGATTTTTTCCGATTTTTTCCGATTTTTTTCCGATTTTTTTTCCGATTTTTTTCCGATTTTTTTCCGATTTTTTTCCGATTTTTTTCCGATTTTTTTCCGATTTTTTTTCCGATTTTTTCCGATTTTTTCCGATTTTTTTCCGATTTTTTCCGATTTTTTTCCGATTTTTTTCCGATTTTTTCCGATTTTTTTCCGATTTTTTCCGATTTTTTCCGATTTTTTTCCGATTTTTTTTCCGATTTTTTCCGATTTTTTTTCCGATTTTTTCCGATTTTTTTCCGATTTTTTTCCGATTTTTTCCGATTTTTTTCCGATTTTTTTCCGATTTTTTTCCGATTTTTTTCCGATTTTTTCCGATTTTTTTCCGATTTTTTTTTTTCCGATTTTTTTTCCGATTATTTTCCGATTTTTTTTCCGATTTTTTTTCCGATTTTTTTCCGATTTTTTTCAGATTTTTTCCGATTTTTTTCCGATTTTTTTCCGATTTTTTTCCGATTTTTTTCCGATTTTTTTTTTCCGATTTTTTCCGATTTTTTTCCGATTTTTTTCCGATTTTTTTCCGATTTTTTTCGATTTTTTCCGATTTTTTTCCGATTTTTTCCGATTTTTTTCCGATTTTTTCCGATTTTTTCCGATTTTTTTCCGATTTTTTCCGATTTTTTTCCGATTTTTTTCCGATTTTTTTCCGATTTTTTTCCGATTTTTTTCCGATTTTTTCCGATTTTTTCCGATTTTTTTCCGATTTTTTTCCGATTTTTTTCCGATTTTTTCCGATTTTTTTCCGATTTTTTTCCGATTTTTTTCCGATTTTTTTCCGATTTTTTTCCGATTTTTTTCCGATTTTTTCCCGATTTTTTTCCGATTTTTTTCCGATTTTTTTCCGATTTTTTTTTTTTTTCCGATTTTTTTTCCGATTTTTTTCCGATTTTTTTCCGATTTTTTCCGATTTTTTTCCGATTTTTTTCCGATTTTTTTCCGATTTTTTTCCGATTTTTTTCCGATTTTTTTTCCGATTTTTTTCCGATTTTTTTCCGATTTTTTCCGATTTTTTTCCGATTTTTTTCCGATTTTTTCCGATTTTTTCCCGATTTTTTTCCGATTTTTTTCCGATTTTTTTCCGATTTTTTCCGATTTTTTTCCGATTTTTTTCCGATTTTTTTCCGATTTTTTCCGATTTTTTTTCCGATTTTTTTCCGATTTTTTTCCGATTTTTTTCCGATTTTTTTCCGATTTTTTTCCGATTTTTTTCCGATTTTTTTCCGATTTTTTTCCGATTTTTTTCCGATTTTTTCCGATTTTTTCCGATTTTTTCCGATTTTTTTCCGATTTTTTCCGATTTTTTTTCCGATTTTTTTCCGATTTTTTTCCGATTTTTTTCCGATTTTTTTCCGATTTTTTCCGATTTTTTCCGATTTTTTTCCGATTTTTTTTCCGATTTTTTTCCGATTTTTTTCCGATTTTTTTCCGATTTTTTTCCGATTTTTTTTTTTTCCGATTTTTTCCGATTTTTTTCCGATTTTTTTCCGATTTTTTCCGATTTTTTTTCCGATTTTTTTTCCGATTTTTTTCCGATTTTTTTCCGATTTTTTCCGATTTTTTTCCGATTTTTTTCCGATTTTTTCCGATTTTTTTCCGATTTTTTTCCGATTTTTTCCGATTTTTTTCCGATTTTTTCCGATTTTTTTCCGATTTTTTCCGATTTTTTTTCCGATTTTTTTCCGATTTTTTTCCGATTTTTTTCCGATTTTTTTCCGATTTTTTTCCGATTTTTTCCGATTTTTTTCCGATTTTTTTCCGATTTTTTCCGATTTTTTTCCGATTTTTTTCCGATTTTTTTCCGATTTTTTTCCGATTTTTTTCCGATTTTTTTCCGATTTTTTTCCGATTTTTTTTCGATTTTTTTCCGATTTTTTCCGATTTTTTTCCGATTTTTTTCCGATTTTTTCCGATTTTTTTCCGATTTTTTCCGATTTTTTCCGATTTTTTTCCGATTTTTTTTCCGATTTTTTTCCGATTTTTTTTCCGATTTTTTCCGATTTTTTTCCGATTTTTTTCCGATTTTTTCCGATTTTTTTCCGATTTTTTTCCGATTTTTTTCCGATTTTTTTCCGATTTTTTCCGATTTTTTCCGATTTTTTTCCGATTTTTTTTCCGATTTTTTCCGATTTTTTTTCCGATTTTTTTTCCGATTTTTTTCCGATTTTTTTCCGATTTTTTCCGATTTTTTTCCGATTTTTTTCCGATTTTTTCCGATTTTTTTCCGATTTTTTTCCGATTTTTTTCCGATTTTTTCCGATTTTTTTCCGATTTTTTTCCGATTTTTTTCCGATTTTTTTCCGATTTTTTTCCGATTTTTTTCCGATTTTTTCCGATTTTTTTCCGATTTTTTTCCGATTTTTTTCCGATTTTTTCCGTTTTTTTCCGATTTTTTTCCGATTTTTTTCCGATTTTTTCCGATTTTTTTCCGATTTTTTTCCGATTTTTTTCCGATTTTTTCCGATTTTTTCCGATTTTTTTTTTCCGATTTTTTTCCGATTTTTTTCCGATTTTTTTCCGATTTTTTTCCGATTTTTTTCCGATTTTTTTCCGATTTTTTTCCGATTTTTTTTCCGATTTTTTTCCGATTTTTTCCGATTTTTTTCCGATTTTTTTCCGATTTTTTTCCGATTTTTTTCCGATTTTTTTCCGATTTTTTTCCGATTTTTTTCCGATTTTTTTCCGATTTTTTTCCGATTTTTTTCCGATTTTTTTCCGATTTTTTTCCGATTTTTTTCCGATTTTTTTCCGATTTTTTTCCGATTTTTTTCCGATTTTTTTCCGATTTTTTTCCGATTTTTTTCCGATTTTTTTCCGATTTTTTTCCGATTTTTTTCCGATTTTTTCCGATTTTTTCCGATTTTTTTCGATTTTTTTCCGATTTTTTTTCCGATTTTTTCCGATTTTTTTCCGATTTTTTTCCGATTTTTTCCGATTTTTTTCCGATTTTTTTCCGATTTTTTTCCGATTTTTTTCCGATTTTTTTCCGATTTTTTTCCGATTTTTTTTTTTCCGATTTTTTTCCGATTTTTTTCCGATTTTTTTCCGATTTTTTTCCGATTTTTTCCGATTTTTTTCCGATTTTTTTCCGATTTTTTTCCGATTTTTTTCCGATTTTTTTCCGATTTTTTTCCGATTTTTTCCGATTTTTTTCCGATTTTTTTCCGATTTTTTTCCGATTTTTTTTTTTTCCGATTTTTTTCCGATTTTTTTCCGATTTTTTTCCGATTTTTTTCCGATTTTTTTCCGATTTTTTCCGATTTTTTTCCGATTTTTTTCCGATTTTTTCCGATTTTTTTCCGATTTTTTTTCCGATTTTTTTCCGATTTTTTTTCCGATTTTTTTCCGATTTTTTTCCGATTTTTTTCCGATTTTTTCCGATTTTTTTCGATTTTTTTCGATTTTTTTCCGATTTTTTTTCCGATTTTTTCCGATTTTTTTCCGATTTTTTTCCGATTTTTTCCGATTTTTTTCCGATTTTTTTCCGATTTTTTTCCGATTTTTTTCCGATTTTTTTCCGATTTTTTTCCGATTTTTTTCCGATTTTTTTCCGATTTTTTTCCGATTTTTTCCGATTTTTTTCCGATTTTTTTCCGATTTTTTCCGATTTTTTTCCGATTTTTTTCCGATTTTTTTCCGATTTTTTTCCGATTTTTTCCGATTTTTTCCGATTTTTTTCCGATTTTTTTTCCGATTTTTTCCGATTTTTTTCCGATTTTTTTTTCCGATTTTTTTCCGATTTTTTTCCGATTTTTTCCGATTTTTTTCCGATTTTTTTCCGATTTTTTCCGATTTTTTTCCGATTTTTTTCCGATTTTTTCCGATTTTTTCGATTTTTTCCGATTTTTTTCCGATTTTTTCCGATTTTTTTTCCGATTTTTTTCCGATTTTTTTCCGATTTTTTTCCGATTTTTTTCCGATTTTTTTCCGATTTTTTCCGATTTTTTTCCGATTTTTTTTCCGATTTTTTCCGATTTTTTCCGATTTTTTTCCGATTTTTTTCCGATTTTTTTCCGATTTTTTTCCGATTTTTTCCGATTTTTTTCCGATTTTTTTCCGATTTTTTTCCGATTTTTTTCCGATTTTTTTCCGATTTTTTCCGATTTTTTTCCGATTTTTTTCCGATTTTTTCCGATTTTTTTCCGATTTTTTTCCGATTTTTTTCCGATTTTTTTCCGATTTTTTTCCGATTTTTTCCGATTTTTTTCCGATTTTTTTCCGATTTTTTTCCGATTTTTTTTTTCCGATTTTTTCCGATTTTTTTCCGATTTTTTTCCGATTTTTTCCGATTTTTTCCCGATTTTTTTCCGATTTTTTTCCGATTTTTTTCCGATTTTTTTTCCGATTTTTTCCGATTTTTTTCCGATTTTTTTTCCGATTTTTTCCGATTTTTTTTCCGATTTTTTTCCGATTTTTTTCCGATTTTTTTCCGATTTTTTTCCGATTTTTTTCCGATTTTTTTCCGATTTTTTTCCGATTTTTTTCCGATTTTTTTCCGATTTTTTTCCGATTTTTTCCCGATTTTTTTCCGATTTTTTTCCGATTTTTTTCCGATTTTTTTCCGATTTTTTTCCGATTTTTTTCCGATTTTTTTCCGATTTTTTTCCGATTTTTTTCCGATTTTTTTCCGATTTTTTTTTTTCCGATTTTTTTCCGATTTTTTTCCGATTTTTTTCCGATTTTTTTCCGATTTTTTTCCGATTTTTTTCCGATTTTTTTTTTTTCCGATTTTTTCCCGATTTTTTTCCGATTTTTTTCCGATTTTTTTCCGATTTTTTTCCGATTTTTTCCGATTTTTTTCCGATTTTTTTTTTTTCCGATTTTTTTCCGATTTTTTTCCGATTTTTTCCGATTTTTTCCCGATTTTTTTCCGATTTTTTCCGATTTTTTTCCGATTTTTTTCCGATTTTTTTCCGATTTTTTTCCGATTTTTTTCCGATTTTTTCCGATTTTTTTCCGATTTTTTTCCGATTTTTTTCCGATTTTTTTTTTTTTCCGATTTTTTTCCGATTTTTTTCCGATTTTTTTCCGATTTTTTCCCGATTTTTTTCCGATTTTTTTCCGATTTTTTTCCGATTTTTTTCCGATTTTTTTCCGATTTTTTTCCGATTTTTTCCGATTTTTTTCCGATTTTTTTCCGATTTTTTTCCGATTTTTTTCCGATTTTTTCCGATTTTTTTCCGATTTTTTTCCGATTTTTTCCGATTTTTTCCGATTTTTTTCCGATTTTTTTCCGATTTTTTCCGATTTTTTCCGATTTTTTTCCGATTTTTTTCCGATTTTTTTCCGATTTTTTTCCGATTTTTTCCGATTTTTTTCCGATTTTTTCCGATTTTTTCCGATTTTTTTCCGATTTTTTTCCGATTTTTTCCGATTTTTTTCCGATTTTTTCCGATTTTTTCCGATTTTTTTCCGATTTTTTTTCCGATTTTTTTCCGATTTTTTTCCGATTTTTTTCCGATTTTTTTCCGATTTTTTTCCGATTTTTTTCCGATTTTTTTCCGATTTTTTCCGATTTTTTTCCGATTTTTTTCCGATTTTTTTCCGATTTTTTTCCGATTTTTTTCCGATTTTTTTCCGATTTTTTTCCGATTTTTTTCCGATTTTTTTCCGATTTTTTTCCGATTTTTTTTTTCCGATTTTTTTCCGATTTTTTTCCGATTTTTTTCCGATTTTTTCCCGATTTTTTCCGATTTTTTTCCGATTTTTTTCCGATTTTTTCCGATTTTTTTTCCGATTTTTTTCCGATTTTTTTCCGATTTTTTCCGATTTTTTTCCGATTTTTTTCCGATTTTTTTTTTTTCCGATTTTTTCCGATTTTTTTCCGATTTTTTTCCGATTTTTTCCGATTTTTTCCGATTTTTTTCCGATTTTTTTCCGATTTTTTTCCGATTTTTTTTTTTTCCGATTTTTTCCGATTTTTTTCCGATTTTTTCCGATTTTTTCCGATTTTTTTCCGATTTTTTTCCGATTTTTTCCCGATTTTTTTCCGATTTTTTCCGATTTTTTTCCGATTTTTTTCCGATTTTTTCCGATTTTTTTCCGATTTTTTTCCGATTTTTTCCGATTTTTTTCCGATTTTTTTCCGATTTTTTTCCGATTTTTTTCCGATTTTTTTCCGATTTTTTTCCGATTTTTTTCCGATTTTTTTCCGATTTTTTTCCGATTTTTTTCCGATTTTTTTCCGATTTTTTTCCGATTTTTTTCCGATTTTTTCCGATTTTTTTCCGATTTTTTTCCGATTTTTTTCCGATTTTTTTCCGATTTTTTTCCGATTTTTTTCCGATTTTTTCCCGATTTTTTCCGATTTTTTTCCGATTTTTTTCCGATTTTTTTCCGATTTTTTCCGATTATTTTCCAAAAAAAAAAAAAAAATCGATTTTTTTCCGATTTTTTCCGATTTTTTCCGATTTTTTTCCGATTTTTTTCCGATTTTTTCCGATTTTTTCCGATTTTTTTCCGATTTTTTTTCCGATTTTTTTCCGATTTTTTTTCCGATTTTTTCCGATTTTTTTCCGATTTTTTCCGATTTTTTCCGATTTTTTTCCGATTTTTTTCCGATTTTTTTCCGATTTTTTTCCGATTTTTTCCGATTTTTTTTTTCCGATTTTTTTCCGATTTTTTTTCCGATTTTTTTCCGATTTTTTTCCGATTTTTTTCCGATTTTTTTCCGATTTTTTTTCCGATTTTTTTCCGATTTTTTTCCGATTTTTTCCGATTTTTTCCGATTTTTTTCCGATTTTTTTCCGATTTTTTTCCGATTTTTTTTCCGATTTTTTTCCGATTTTTTTTCCGATTTTTTCCGATTTTTTTCCGATTTTTTTCCGATTTTTTTTTTCCGATTTTTTTTTTTTCCGATTTTTTTCCGATTTTTTTCCGATTTTTTCCCGATTTTTTCCGATTTTTTTCCGATTTTTTTCCGATTTTTTCCGATTTTTTTCCGATTTTTTTCCGATTTTTTTCCGATTTTTTCCGATTTTTTTCCGATTTTTTTCCGATTTTTTTCCGATTTTTTCCGATTTTTTTCCGATTTTTTTCCGATTTTTTCCGATTTTTTCCGATTTTTTTCCGATTTTTTTCCGATTTTTTTCCGATTTTTTTTTTTTTTCGATTTTTTCCGATTTTTTTCCGATTTTTTCCGATTTTTTCCGATTTTTTCCCGATTTTTTTCCGATTTTTTCCGATTTTTTTCCGATTTTTTCCGATTTTTTTCCGATTTTTTCCGATTTTTTCCGATTTTTTTCCGATTTTTTCCGATTTTTTTCCGATTTTTTCCGATTTTTTCCGATTTTTTTCCGATTTTTTCCGATTTTTTTCCGATTTTTTTTCCGATTTTTTTCCGATTTTTTTCCGATTTTTTTCCGATTTTTTCCGATTTTTTCCGATTTTTTTCCGATTTTTTTTCCGATTTTTTCCGATTTTTTCCGATTTTTTTCCGATTTTTTTCCGATTTTTTTCCGATTTTTTTCCGATTTTTTCCGATTTTTTCCGATTTTTTTCCGATTTTTTTCCGATTTTTTTCCGATTTTTTTCCGATTTTTTTTCCGATTTTTTCCGATTTTTTTCCGATTTTTTCCGATTTTTTTCCGATTTTTTTCCGATTTTTTCCGATTTTTTTCCGATTTTTTTCCGATTTTTTTCCGATTTTTTTCCGATTTTTTCCGATTTTTTCCGATTTTTTTCCGATTTTTTTTCCGATTTTTTCCGATTTTTTTCCGATTTTTTCCGATTTTTTTCCGATTTTTTTCCGATTTTTTCCGATTTTTTCCGATTTTTTTCCGATTTTTTTCCGATTTTTTTCCGATTTTTTCCGATTTTTTCCGATTTTTTTCCGATTTTTTTTCCGATTATTTTCCGATTTTTTTTCCGATTTTTTTCCGATTTTTTTCCGATTTTTTCCGATTTTTTTCCGATTTTTTTCCGATTTTTTTCCGATTTTTTCCGATTTTTTCCGATTTTTTCCCGATTTTTTTCCGATTTTTTCCGATTTTTTTCCGATTTTTTTTCCGATTTTTTCCGATTTTTTTTCCGATTTTTTCCGATTTTTTTCCGATTTTTTTCCGATTTTTTTCCGATTTTTTTTCCGATTTTTTTCCGATTTTTTTCCGATTTTTTTCCGATTTTTTCCGATTTTTTCCGATTTTTTTCCGATTTTTTTTCCGATTTTTTTCCGATTTTTTTCCGATTTTTTTCCGATTTTTTTCCGATTTTTTTCCGATTTTTTTCCGATTTTTTTCCGATTTTTTTTTTTTCCGATTTTTTTCCGATTTTTTCCGATTTTTTTCCGATTTTTTTCCGATTTTTTTCCGATTTTTTCCGATTTTTTTCCGATTTTTTTCCGATTTTTTTCCGATTTTTTTCCGATTTTTTCCGATTTTTTTCCGATTTTTTTCCGATTTTTTTCCGATTTTTTTTCCGATTTTTTTCCGATTTTTTTCCGATTTTTTCCGATTTTTTCCGATTTTTTTCCGATTTTTTTCCGATTTTTTCCGATTTTTTTCCGATTTTTTTCCGATTTTTTTCCGATTTTTTCCGATTTTTTTCCGATTTTTTTTCCGATTTTTTTCCGATTTTTTCCGATTTTTTTCCGATTTTTTTTTTTTTCCGATTTTTTCCGATTTTTTCCGATTTTTTTCCGATTTTTTTCCGATTTTTTTCCGATTTTTTTTCCGATTTTTTCCGATTTTTTTCCGATTTTTTCCGATTTTTTCCGATTTTTTCCGATTTTTTCCGATTTTTTCCGATTTTTTTCCGATTTTTTCCGATTTTTTTCCGATTTTTTCCGATTTTTTCCGATTTTTTTCCGATTTTTTTCCGATTTTTTTCCGATTTTTTCCGATTTTTTCCGATTTTTTTCCGATTTTTTCCGATTTTTTTCCGATTTTTTTCCGATTTTTTTCCGATTTTTTTCCGATTTTTTTCCGATTTTTTTCCGATTTTTTCCGATTTTTTTCCGATTTTTTTTCCGATTTTTTTCCGATTTTTTCCGATTTTTTTCCGATTTTTTTCCGATTTTTTTTTTTTCCGATTTTTTTCCGATTTTTTCCGATTTTTTCCGATTTTTTCCGATTTTTTTCCGATTTTTTTCCGATTTTTTTCCGATTTTTTTTCCGATTTTTTCCGATTATTTTCCAAAAAAAAAAAAAAAAATCGATTTTTTTCCGATTTTTTCCGATTTTTTTCCGATTTTTTTCCGATTTTTTTCCGATTTTTTTCCGATTTTTTTCCGATTTTTTCCGATTTTTTTCCGATTTTTTTTCCGATTTTTTTCCGATTTTTTTCCGATTTTTTCCGATTTTTTTCCGATTTTTTCCGATTTTTTCCGATTTTTTCCCGATTTTTTTCCGATTTTTTTCCGATTTTTTTCCGATTTTTTCCGATTTTTTTCCGATTTTTTTCCGATTTTTTTCCGATTTTTTTCCGATTTTTTTCCGATTTTTTTCCGATTTTTTTCCGATTTTTTCCGATTTTTTTCCGATTTTTTTTCCGATTTTTTTCCGATTTTTTCCGATTTTTTCCGATTTTTTCCGATTTTTTTCCGATTTTTTCCGATTTTTTTCCGATTTTTTTTCC
The DNA here is from genome assembly GCF_045791955.1 of Oncorhynchus clarkii lewisi. Classification (NCBI taxonomy): domain Eukaryota; kingdom Metazoa; phylum Chordata; class Actinopteri; order Salmoniformes; family Salmonidae; genus Oncorhynchus; species Oncorhynchus clarkii. Next base: position 311 of record NW_027258931.1, on the reverse strand, counting down.
GATTATTTTCCGATTTTTTTTCCGATTTTTTCCGATTTTTTTCCGATTTTTTTCCGATTTTTTCCGATTTTTTCCCGATTTTTTTCCGATTTTTTTCCGATTTTTTTCCGATTTTTTCCGATTTTTTCCGATTTTTTTCCGATTTTTTTTCCGATTTTTTCCGATTTTTTTTCCGATTTTTTTTCCGATTTTTTTCCGATTTTTTCCGATTTTTTTCCGATTTTTTTCCGATTTTTTTTCCGATTTTTTCCGATTTTTTCCGATTTTTTTCCGTTTTTTTCCGATTTTTTTCCGATTTTTTCCGATTTTTT
>NW_027258930.1:0-47228 GCF_045791955.1 Oncorhynchus clarkii lewisi | reverse complement strand
TCTCTCGGTGCGTGTGTGTCTCTCTCTCTATCTCTCGGTGTGTGTGTGTCTCTCTCTCTATCTCTCGGTGTGTGTGTGTGTCTCTCTCTCGGTGTCTCTCTCTCTCTCTCTCTTTCTCTCTCTCTCTCTCTCTCTCGGTGTGTGTGTATTTCTCTCTCTATCTCTCGGTGTGTGTGTCTCTCTCTCTCTCGGTGTGTCTCTCTCTCTGTCTTGCTCTCTTTCTCTATACACTGCTAAACAGAGCTGAGTAGTGTGGGCAGTGTGACCGTTGTGAGTGGGTGAATCATAGAGAAACCTGATGTTGTTGGGTACTCTAGTTGATGAACAGAGGCTCTAAAGAGAGCCGTGTGACTGCTGCTGCTGGCTGTAGTGGAGGTAGGTTCCCTCTGTGTTCCTGAGTCAGAGTGGAGATGAGACAGACCATTTGTCAGGGACCTGTAGTGACTGGGCCTTCAGCGCCTCACCAAACACACCCATTCTTCTACCACCACTTCACAAGGAGACAGCAGAAAAATGAGCAGGGAGGTGCCGTCACTGCAGCCATGCAGCAAATCAAATGTTATTGGTCACATACACATATTTAGCAGATGTTACGGGTGTAGCGAAATGCTTGTGTTCCTAGCTCCAACAGTACAGTAGTATCTAACAATACACACACAACTAAAAGTAAAATAATGGAATTAAGAAATATATAAATATTAGGACGAGCAATGTCGGAGTGGCATAGACTAGAATTAAGCAATAAGGCCCGAGGGGGTGTGGTATATGATCAATATACTACGGTATACTGGTCATATACCACAAGCCCCCGAGAAGCCTTATTGCTATTATAAACTGGTTACCAAATGTTTTGTCGTACCTGTGGTATACTGTCTGATATACCATGGCTATCAGCCAATCAGCCTTCGGGGCTCTAACCACCCATTTTCTAATACAGTATATACATATGAAATGAGTAAAGCATTATGTAAACATTATTGAAGTGGCCAGTGATTCTATGTATATAGGGCAGCTTCCCCTATGGTGCAAGGTGAGTAACCGGGTGGTAGCCGGCTAGTGATGGCTATTTAACAGTCTGATGGCCTTGAGATAGAAGCTGTTTTTCAGTCTCTCGGTCCCTGCTTTGATGCACCTGCACTGACCTCACTTTCTGGATGATAGAGGGGTGAACAGGCTGTGGCTCGGGTGGTTGATGTCCTTGATGATCTTTTTGGCTTTCCTGTGACATCGGGTGCTGTAGGTGTCCTGGAGGGCAGGCAGTGTGCCCCCGGTGATGCATTGGGCAGACCGCACCACCCACTCCACGCACTCTGGAGAGCCCTGCGGTTGCGGGCGGTGCAGTTGCTGTACCAGGCGGTGTCACAGCCCAACAGGATGCTCTCAATTGTGCATCTGTAAAAGTTTGTGAGGGCCTTAGGTGCTGTTGCGCCTTCTTCACCACTGTCTGTGTGGGTGGAGGGCGGCCCATCGGGAAGTCCAGGACCCAGTTGCACAGAGCGGAGTTCAGACCCCAGGGCCCCGAGCTTAATGAGGAGCTTGGAGGGTGTTGAAGGCTGAGCTATACTCAATGAACAGCATTCTTACATTGGCATTCCTCGTGTCCAGATATGGATCTATTGGGGCGTTAAGCAAATTGAAGTGGGTCTAGGGTGTCAGGTAATGTAAAGGTGATATGATCCTTAACTAGCCTCCCAAAGCATTTCATGATGACAGAAGTGAGTGCTATGGGTCAATAGTCATTTAGTTCAGTTACCTTCACTTTCTTGGGTACAGGAACAATGGTGGACATCTTGAAGCAAGTGGGGACAGCAGATTGGGATAGGGAGAGATTGAATATGTCCGTAAACATTCCAGCCAGCTGGTCTGCGCATGCTCTGAGGACGCGGCTAGGGATGCTGTCTGGGCCGGAGGAACAGAGGTGCCGTGCCTGCAGCCACGCATGGAGGAGGTGCCGTGCCTGCAGCCACGCATGGTGTTGTTGTGGCGGGGGTGTTGGCTTAGTGAAGGTGTTAGTGAAGGCCAAGGTGTTGTCGGGGCGGGGGTGTTGGCTTAGTGAAGGTGTAAGTGGAGGCCAAGGTGTTGTTGGGGCGGGGGTGTAGGCTTAGTGAAGGTGTAAGTGGAGGCCAAGGTGTTGTTGCTGCGGGGGTGTTGGCTTAGTGAAGGTGTTAGTGAAGGCCAAGGTGTTGTCGGGGCGGGGGTGTTGGCTTAGTGAAGGTGTTCGTGAAGGCCAAGGTGTTGTTGGGGCGGGGGTGTAGGCTTAGTGAAGGTGTAAGTGGAGGCCAAGGTGTTGTTGGGGTGGGGGTGTTGGCTTAGTGAAGGTGTAAGTGGAGGTGAAGTACCGATGTTAAATGTGGTGTGGTTGCTTTGACAACAGCACGAACCTCCCTCTGTGCGCACACTGCGACTTGAAGGAAGATTTGAACTCATTTAACCACAAAAGTTTTCACCATCATTGTAAAGCCCTAGTTATTTTGTTGCTGTGACAGTCATTTCTGAAGATTATTATTGTCCCCCACAGCTGCATCATTCGTTGGGGATGACATGTTTACTGTTGCCTTGTTTGGTTCATGTTCACTGAAGCTGGAGACTCATATCTCTCTCTCTAACTTTAAGCACCAGCTGTCAGAGCAGCTCGCAGATCACTGCACCTGTAAATAGCCCATCTGTAAATAGCCCATCTGTAAATAGCCCATCCAACTACCTCATCCCCATACTGTTATTTTTTTTATGCTCCTTTGCAAACCAGTATTTGTACTTGCACATTCATCTTCTGCACATATATCACTCCAGTGTTTAATTGCTAAATTGTAATTATTTCACCACTATGGCCTATTTATTGCCTTACCTCCCTTATCCTGCCTCATTTGCACACACTGTATATAGACTTTTTATTTTTCTATTGTGTTATTGACTGTATGTTTGTTTATCCCATGTGTACCTCTGTTTTTGTTTGTGTCACACTGCTTTGCTCTATCTTGGCCAGGTCACAGTTGTAAAGGAGAACTTGTTCTCAACTAGCCTACCTGGTTAAATAAAGGTGAAATAAAAAGCCGCCCGGCCTGCCACAATGAGTCCCTAGAGCGCGCTGAGCCAAACGACGCTGGGCCAATCGTGCGCCGCCCTATAGGACTCCCGGTCATAGCCGTTTGTGACACATTGAACCCGGGTCTGTAGTGACACCGCAAGCACTTTAATACAGTGCCTTAGACTGCTGCGTCACTCGGGAGGCCCAAAAAACGTCCTTTTTTAAAATAAAACTGTTCCCTGTTACTTTATTTGAATATGTTCTTGTGAGGTGAGGACCTGGCTTACAACAGGCCTACAAGCCCTCAGTCCAGCCTCTCTCAGCCTATTGCAGACAGTCTGAGCATCGATGGAGGGATTGTGTATTCCTGGTGTAACTCAGGCAGTTGTTGTCATCCTGTACCTGTCCCGCAGGTGTGATGTTTGGATCCTGTGCAGGTGTTGTTACATGTGGTCTGTCACTGCGAGGACGATCAGCTGTCCGCCCTGTCTCCCTGTAGCGCTGTCTTAGACGTCTCACAGTACGGAAATGGCAATTTATTGTCCTGGCCACATCTGCAGTACTCATGCCTCCTTGCAGCATGCCTAAGACACGTTCACGCAGATGAGCAGGGACCCTGGGCATCTTTCTTTTGGTGTTTTTCAGAGTCAGTAGAAAGGCCTCTTTTAGTGTCCTAAGTTTTCATAACTGTGACCTTAATTGCCTACTGTCTGTAAGCTGTTAGTGTCTTAACGACCGTTCCATAGGTGCATGTTCATTAACTGTTTATGGGTCATTGAACAAGCATGGGAAACAGTGTTTAAACCCTTTACATTGAATATCTTTGAAGTTATTTGGATTTTTACGAATGATCTTTGAAAGGTCGGTTCCTGAAAAAGGGACGTTTTTTGCTGAGTTTATATACATAAATCGGTCGATTTAATCAGTATTGGTTTTTTTTGGTCCTCCAATAATCGGTATCAACATTGAAAAATCATAATCGGTCGACCTCTACACACAGTTTTTAGCCCATCGGTTATATATAAACAGTACCACGTCTCTAACAGCTGGACCTGAGATGAGATTTTCCACCAAAATGTTTAATCTCAGCAAAATTTCCTTCCACCCACGCAAAGAAAAACATCCTCTGTTTTGTCATTTGAGCTCCAGAACAGTAGACTTGTCTTAGCCCACGCTTTCACATCTAGTCCAATACATACTGAGATAATTTGTGAAGAACCCGATGAGTATTTTCACATCTGGGATGCACACCCAATACACTTGTGATATGAGCTACCAAGCTAGTCATATGGCATGGCTATTAGGACCTCCTGTGATGTGTGTTGCAGGGAGACATATCAAAGGCAATGTATTGGTATAGACCCGGCCTGAAATGAACTCTTGATTGCTGCTACGGTTGGATGCTTGTTATGGATTTTCCAAGGGAATATCTATCATATTCATCTCTGTTTTGATCATAAAACCTATACAGCATAAACAGGTAGGAGTTAGTGTAGTCTAGGTAGTCACATATGGGCGTTCTCTGAAGGAAGACTAACAGTTGATATAGAATGAATACGTTTCTTTGAAAAGCCCATATTTAGAATGGGCTGAGATGCTGTCAGTTTGACGGAGATGTTAGCAGCAATCACCAACAGACTGTGTGTGTAGATTATATCCCTTCTGGATATACTGTATTATCGTTCGTTTTCACAGACATTTTCCACCACCATTAAAACTTGCCCAGTGCACATAGGAATGTACAATTCTCAGCCAATCTTAATCTTTGTGATGGGTAGTCTCTCTCACACACACACACTCTTCTGTACATTATGCTGTTATACAGTTGGTCTAAGGCTCAACTTGCCTGAGAGTAGAGGAGTCTGTCTGATCATCACTTGTCAGAGAGCTGTCCGTCAGAGGGCCCCTGGGGTGAAGTCTGTTACTGGGAGACGTGTTGTTGGGAACATAGAATGACTCCCCTGTCAGAAGGTGTGTGGGCCTGCACGTGTGTGTATTATTCTACCCGTGTGTGAGTGTGTTGAGTTTGTGTGTGTGCATCGATGTGTGGTGTGCGCTCATATATATTTCTGTCTGTCTCTGGGTGTGCGGTGGATGGGATGTGGGGGTTCTTTCTGGGTGTGAGTGACAAGGGAGCAGGGAGAGAGAGAGAGAGGGAGGTAGAGGAGGATCTCTGCCTACGAGGCAGATACTTGTCAAAAGGTGCTCGTCCCCAGGCGTCTCCTGCCAAACCAGTCTCAGGGGTAAATGGGAAAAGGTCCATTTTGTTACCCATATTCAATGAATTAAACTCATTCTAAGCCTTTAAATGGGCTATTTAAAGATCCCAATACAATACAACTAGCACCTAGCAACAAGAGGCTCCAATGTTTTAAACGCCCAACTAGGTGGATAATTGGCATTTTATTTCTGGGATTGCAGTTGAAACACAACCGGTTCCCTTGAGGTGGATTTCAGGGGCAGTTGAAACACAACCGGTTCCCTTGAGGTGGATTTCAGGGGCAGTTGAAACACAACCGGTTCCCTTGAGGTGGATTTCAGGGGCAGTTGAACCACAACTGGTTCCCTTGAGGTGGATTTCAGGGGCAGTTGAAACACAACCGGTTCCCTTGAGGTGGATTTCAGGGGCAGTTGAAACACAACCGGTTCCCTTGAGGTGGATTTCAGGGGCAGTTGAACCACAACCGGTTCCCTTGAGGTGGATTTCAGGGGCAGTTGAACCACAACCGGTTCCCTTGAGGTGGATTTCAGGGGCAGTTCAAACACAACCGGTTCCCTTGAGGTGGATTTCAGGGGCAGTTCAAACACAACCGGTTCCCTTGAGGTGGATTTCAGGGGCAGTTCAAACACAACCGGTTCCCTTGAGGTGGATTTCAGGGGCATTTGAACCACAACCGGTTCCCTTGAGGTGGATTTCAGGGGCAGTTGAACCACAACCGGTTCCCTTGAGGTGGATTTCAGGGGCAGTTGAAACACAACCGGTTCCCTTGAGGTGGATTTCAGGGGCAGTTGAACCACAACCGGTTCCCTTGAGGTGGATTTCAGGGGCAGTTGAAACACAACCGGTTCCCTTGAGGTGGATTTCAGGGGCAGTTGAAACACAACCGGTTCCCTTGAGGTGGATTTCAGGGGCAGTTGAACCACAACCGGTTCCCTTGAGGTGGATTTCAGGGGCAGTTGAACCACAACCGGTTCCCTTGAGGTGGATTTCAGGGGCAGTTCAAACACAACCGGTTCCCTTGAGGTGGATTTCAGGGGCAGTTCAAACACAACCGGTTCCCTTGAGGTGGATTTCAGGGGCAGTTCAAACACAACCGGTTCCCTTGAGGTGGATTTCAGGGGCATTTCAACCGAATTTCACTGTTTGTTGAAACCGTTTGAGGTTTGAGTCGACGGCTACATTTGAACGCAGCACCACGGGTTGTGTGCGTTTGGAATCATCGTCTGCTCCCCGCGAATGTCATATCATGAATATTCATCCTCTTTCCAATTCCCAGTTTTGTTTTGCTCAATAAGCACTTGTTCTTCACAGTGATGGAGGGGAAAACTGCCTGGAGCTCCCCTAAGCGTTCAGAGGGTTTAGGTTACTCTGTTCTCACTAGTCTAGACTCATGATTAATTAATTACTTCCAATTGTCGCATGTTGAGATTGTGAGCTTTGGGGTATACGGAGACACTCTCCCCTAGAAAGTAAGCCAGCTGAAATAAGCAATAATGGTTTTGCCTAATGTCTTTAAAGTGATCATAGAAACGGCATTTGTAAGAGAGAAATGTTGAAAGAAAACTATTTGACTAAATAGTCAGCACCCTAAAGTGGTTACAGGTTATGCCTCAGTCCTTTTTGTTGTGATTTAGAAGTGGCATCTGTAATCTGAAGCATCATAAGCCTTAGGCCAGAAGCAATGTAATTGTAGATCACTTTCATTTGAAAGAAAACTACGGTATGTCTCACATAGACTCCATGAAGATAATTAGAATTGTGTGTCAGAATGTGTGAATAAATGCTGTTATTCTGCTCCTTAGGTCACACAGAAAGGTGCTGCCCTCTCCTCATACCAAGTCCTCTCTCCTCATACCAAGACCTCTCTCTCCTCATACCAAGACCTCTCTCTCCTCTCTCTCCTCATACCAAGACCTCTCTCTCTCCTCATACCAAGACCTCTCTCTCCTCATACCAAGACCTCTCTCTCCTCATACCAAGACCTCTCTCTCCTCCTACCAAGACCTCTCTCTCCTCTCTCTCCTCATACCAAGACCTCTCTCTCCTCATACCAAGACCTCTCTCTCCTCATACCAAGACCTCTCTCTCCTCATACCAAGACCTCTCTCTCCTCTCTCCCCTTATGCCAATACCTCTCTCTATCTCCTTATGCCAAGACCGCTCTCTCTCTCCTTATGCCAAGACTGCTCTCTCTCTCCTTATGCCAAGACCGCTCTCTCTCTCCTTATGCCAAGACCGCTCTCTCTCTCCTTATGCCAAGACCGCTCTCTCTCTCCTTATACCAAGACCTCTCTCTCTCTCCTTATGCCAAGACCTCTCTCTCTCTCCTTATGCCAAGACTTCTCTCTTCTCTCTCCTTATGCCAAGACTTCTCTCTTCTCTCTCCTTACGCCAAGACCTCTCTCTCTCCTTATGCCAAGACCTCTCTCTCCTTATGCCAAGACCTCTCTCTCTCCTTATGCCAAGACCTCTCTCTCCTTATGCCAAGACCTCTCTCTCTCTCCTTATGCCAAGACCTATCTCTCTCCTCTCTCTCCTTATGCCAAGACCTCTCTCTCTCTCCTTATGCCAAGACCGCTCTCTCTCTCCTTATGCCAAGACCGCTCTCTCTCTCCTTATGCCAAGACCTCTCTCTCTCTCTCCTTATGCCAAGACCTCTCTCTCTCTCTCCTTATGCCAAGACCTCTCTCTCTCTCTCTCCTTATGCCAAGACCTCTCTCTCTCTCTCCTTATGCCAAGACCTCTCTCTCTCTCTCTCCTTATGCCAAGATCTCTCTCTCTCTCTCTCTCTCCTTATGCCAAGACCTCTCTCTCTCTCTCTCCTTATGCCAAGACCTCTCTCTCTCTCTCTCTCCTTATGCCAAGACCTCTCTCTCTCTCTCTCTCTCTCTCCTTATGCCAAGACCTCTCTCTCTCTCTCTCTCTCTTATGCCAAGACCACTCTCTCTCTCCTTATACCAAGACCTCTCTCTCTCCTTATGCCAAGACCTCTCTCTCTCTCTCCTTATGCCAAGGCATCTCTCTCTCTCTCTCTCTCTCTCTTATGCCAAGACCTCTCTCTCTATCTCTCTCTCCTTATGCCAAGACCTCTCTCTCTCTCTCTCTCTCTCCTTATGCCAAGACCTCTCTCTCTCTCTCTCTCTCTCTCTTATGCCAAGACCTCTCTCTCTCTCTCTCTCCTTATGCCAAGACCTCTCTCTCTCTCTCTCTCCTTATGCCAAGACCTCTCTCTCTCTCGCTCTCTCTCCTTATGCCAAGACCTCTCTCTCTCTCTCTCTCTCTCTCTCCTTATGCCAAGACCTCTCTCTCTCTCTCTCCTTATGCCAAGACCTCTCTCTCTCTCTCTCTCTCTCTCTCTTATGCCAAGACCTCTCCCTCTCTCTCTCTCTCTCTCTCTCTTATGCCAAGACCTCTCCCTCTGTCTCTCTCTCTCTCTCTCCTTATGCCAAGACCTCTCTCTCTCTCTCTCTCTCTCTTATGCCAAGACCTCTCTCTCTCTCTCTCTCCTTATGCCAAGACCTCTCTCTCTCTCTCTCCTTATGCCAAGACATCTCTCTCTCTCTCTCTCCTTATGCCAAGACCTCTCTCTCTCTCCTTATGCCAAGACCTCTCTCTCTCTCTCTCTCCTTATGCCAAGACCTCTCTCTCTCTCTCTCTCTCTCTCTCTCTCCTTATGCCAAGACCTCTCTCTCTCCTCTCTCTCCTTATGCCAAGACCTCTCTCTCCTCTCTTCAGACCTGTCACTTGTTCTGACCATGACAATCAAGCCCCTCTGTTAATGGTGGACAAACACAGTGACTCAACTCTCTTGTTTTTTTAAATGCAGAGCCTACAAGCAATGCAATGCAGATCACTTCATTTTAAAAGAAAACGATGTCCCTCGCAGATTCTAAAGGGATAGTTATAATTGTGTGTCAGAATGTGTGAATAAGTGCTGTCATTCTGCTCATTACAGAAGGTCACACAGAAAGGTGCTGCCCTTTCCTCACGCCGAGACCTCTTTCCCCCCCTTTTTAAGACCTGTCACTTGTTCTCATCATGACAATCAACCTCCTATTTTAATGGTCGGTACCAGTGGCTCAGCTCCATAACTATAGGTCTTCTCTGTTGTGGTCACACTCCGGCTCTCTCTACCCATAATTCCTAGCTCACATAACCATTTATTTGCTTGATTAAGGATTCTCCAAGCTTGTCTGGACACCCGCTGCGACTCTGAGTGAGAGACTCAGAGGCATTAACCCAGAAGAGACAGCTTCCTCATCTCTTTCTTTCTGTTGTGGTTTCAAAGCAGACGATTCTTCAACCAACAGAGGATTCTAATGAACATAAGAGAGGCTTTGAGTTTGTTTGTATAATTTGTGCTCATTGTACAAATTTCCATGATATAACATCAGTAGCATTGTACAGTAGTAGTACGTGAAACAGACAATCGATAAAGTTATCTTATTTAAAGGGGAAATCCACTATCTTTTGGTATTTATTTCTAATGAATCATGCATTTTGCATCATCATGGGGATGTGGCCGGTGACACTTTGCTTCTTGAAAACTTGACTGCTGACATGTAAAACAGTATCAACAGTGGACTAATGGAAAAAAAGACTTTGATATTGTGCCGGTCTGTGACAACATTATGTTTTGAGTGAAAAGTAAATCATTTCATTGCTCACATTCACACTTTCAAGTATCCAATTTCGGTCCGCCTACGTGTCGCGCCAATCGAGGCCCACTGTGTCTGGAGAAGTGAGATGATGAGCTCCTGATTATCCTCTACACTACGATCAAAATAAACCATTTGTGCAAAACTGTCGAGTTCCCTGCAAACCTATTTGCAAAGCAGTGTCGTCTTGAAAAACACAAACCAACCAGTGTCGCGTTCTGAAAATCTGCATTTTATTTAGACTTTACAAAAGTACTTTTCCCTGCTGTCTCTACCTCCGTGATTTATATGTGATGAATATCATTGACACTGTCTGAACTCGTTCTGTATCTTACAGCCACCACACAATAAAAGCATCAAGCTGTGGTTTTCATCCAGAACATACAGTACCAGTCAAAAGTTTGGACACCTACTCATTCAAGGGTTTTTTCTTTATAATGACTATTTTCTACATTGTAGAACAATAGTGAGGACATCAAAACTATGAAATAACACATCATGATGTAGTAACCAAAAAAGTGTTAAACAAATCAACATAAGGCATATTTGAGATTCTTCAAAGTAGCCACCCTTTGCCTTGATGACAGCTTTGCACACTCCTGGCATTCTCTCAACCAGCTTCATGAGGTAGTCACCTGGAATGCATTTCAATTAACAGGTGTGCCTTGTTAAAAGTTAATTTGTGGAATTTCTTTCCTTCTTAAATGAGCTAATCAGTTGTTGTGACAAGGTAGGGATGGTATACAGAAGATAGCCCTATTTGGTAAAATACCAAGTCCATATTATGGCAAGAAACGCTAAAATAAGCAAAGGTAAATGACTGCCTATCATTACTTTAAGACATGAAGGTCAGTCAATATGAAAAATGTCAAAGTTTCTTCAAGTGCAGTCGCAAAAGCCATCAAGCCCTGTGATGAACCTGGCTCTCGTTTAAAACCGCCACAGGATAGGAAGACCCAGAGTTACCTCTGCTGCAGAGGATAAGTTCATTAGAGTTAACTGCACCTCAGATTGCAGCCCAAATAAATGCTTCACAGAGTTCAAGTAACAGACACATCTCAACATCAACTGTTCAGAGGAGACTGCATGAATCAGGCCTTCATGGTCAAATTGCAGCAAAGAAACCACTGCTAAAGGACACCAATAAGAAGAAGAGACTTGCTTGGGCCAAGAGACACAAGCGATGGACATTTGACCAGTGGAAATCTGTCCTTTTGGTCTGATGAGTCCAAATTTGAGATTTTGGTTCCAACTGCTGCATCTTTATGAGACGCAGAGTATGAGAAAGGATGATCTCTGCATGTGTGATTCCCACCGTGAAGCATGGAGGAGGAGATGTGATGTTGTGGGGATGCTTTGTTGGTGACACTGTCAGTGATTTATTTAGAATTCAAGGCACACTTAATCAGCATGGCTGCCACAGCATTCTGCAGCGATACACCATCCCATCTGGTTTGCGCTTAGTGGGACTATCATTTGTTTTTCAACAGAATAATGACCCAACCCAATTGAGATGGTTTGGGATGAGTTGGACCGCAGAGTGAAGGAAAAGCAGCCAACAAGGGCTCAGCATATGTGGGAACTCCTTCAACACGGTTGGAAAAGCATTCCCCATGAAGCTGGTTGAGAGAATGCCAAGAGTGTGCAAAGCTGTCATCAAGGAAAAGGATGGCTACTTTGAATAACCTAAAATATATTTTAATTTGTTTAACACTTATTTTTGGTTTCTACATGATTCCATATGTGTTATTTCATAGTTTTTATGTTGTCACTATTATTCTACAACGTAGAAAACAGTTTTTAAAAAATAAAGGAAAACCCTTGAATGAGTAGGTGTGTCAACTTTTGACTGGTACTGTAGCTTTAAAGGGATAGTGCGAGATCTGGGCAATTAAGCTCTTTTTTTCTTACCCAGACTTCGATGTACTCAAAGATACAATGTTTATGTCTGCGTGCAGTTTGAAGGAAGTTTTGCAAGGCATCGCGGCACTTGCGTTAGCGAAATGACTAGAAGTTCCCCGGCACAGATAGCTTCAACTTCCTTCAAACTGGACACAGAGACATAAAAATGAGATAGGTATGGAAATAAATGCCACCAGTCTGTGAACATTTCTCCAAGGCCCAACTCAAGCCAGGCAGTTGTCATGATTCCATCCCTAGTGGAATCCCAGAACTACGTGTCTGGTGGAGGCCTAATGCCACACTAAAGAGTACTACTGGAGCCGCCTGTTTGAGGTAAAGCTGATTCCCTCAAGAAATGCTGTTGTTTAAGACTTATCCCTTGGTAACTGTAGCAACAGTTCACCTTATTTATGTTACTTACATTATTTATGTCACAGACCAGCAGGAGGGGTTTGTGTGAGTTCAGCAGGTTCACAGTATGGCACACTGCAGAAAGAAAGTGTGTGTGTGTGAAAGCGAGAGAGCGAAAAAGAGCGAGGGGCGCATGTTTTCTGTCTCCTCTTGTCAATCTCTCTCTCTACCCACCCCTCTCCTTATCCCTCTCTCTCTCTCCTCTCTCTACCCTTCTCTCTCTACCCTTCTCTCTCTCTACCCTTCTCTCTCTCTACCCTTCTCTCTCTCTCTCCTCTCTATCCTTCTCTCTTTCTCCTCTCTCTACCCTTCTCTCTCTACCCCTCTCTTACTCTTTCTCGCTCTCCTTTCTCTCTCTCCTCTCTCTACCCCTCTCTTACTCTCTCTATCTCTCTTTTCTCTCTCTCCTCTCTCTACCCCTCTTACTCTCTCTCTCTCCTTCCCTCCTCTCTAGCAGCCCACATACGTCGCTCTGACACACTGCGCCAACCACACCATGTATTACTCCTTATCTCGATGCTGTGCTTGCTCTCCCCTTCTAACTGGCGTCAGCAGTGTCGGAGCGAGTTCTCTCACTCCCTTCCTCCCTCCATCTCTCACCCCTCCACAAAGTGGTGTCGTCTCTAGCATTCCTCACATTATTTAACAGGGTTAAACTTACAGCGTTGTTTTTGTGAATCGCATAGACTGGCAAGAAGAACAATGCAACAGGTGATGTGTGGGCTCCCGATTGGCGCAGCGGTCTAAGGCACTATCTCAGTGCAAGAGGCGTCACTGCAGTCCCTGGTTCGAATCCAGGCTGCATCACATCCGGCCATGATTGGGAGTGCCATAGGGCGGCGCACTATCTGTGTTTGGCCGGGGTAGGCCGTCATTGTAAATGAGATTTTTTTTTTGACTGACTTGCCTAGTTAAATAAAGGTTCAATTAAATACATGTCTTGGGTTCAAACAGACAGGCAAGAAGAACAATGCAACAGGTGATGTGTGTTGAATGTCTTGGGTTCAAACAGACAGGCAAGAAGAACAATGCAACAGGTGATGTGTGTTGAATGTCTTGGGTTCAAACAGACAGGCAAGAAGAACAATGCAACAGGTGATGTGTGTTGAATGTCTTGTGTTCAAACAGACAGGCAAGAAGAACAGTGCAACAGGTGATGTGTGTTGAATGTCTTGGGTTCAAACAGACAGGCAAGAAGAACAATGCAACAGGTGATGTGTGTTGAATGTCTTGGGTTCAAACAGACAGGCAAGAAGAACAATGCAACAGGTGATGTGTGTTGAATGTCTTGGGTTCAAACAGACAGGCAAGAAGAACAGTGCAACAGGTGATGTGTGTTGAATGTCTTGGGTTCAAACAGACAGGCAAGAAGAACAATGCAACAGGTGATGTGTGTTGAATGTCTTGGGTTCAAACAGACAGACAAGAAGAACAATGCAACAGGTGATGTGTGTTGAATGTCTTGGGTTCAAACAGACAGGCAAGAAGAACAATGCAACAGGTGATGTGTGTTGAATGTCTTGGGTTCAAACAGACAGGCAAGAAGAACAATGCAACAGGTGATGTGTGTTGAATGTCTTGGGTTCAAACAGACAGGCAAGAAGAACAGTGCAACAGGTGATGTGTGTTGAATGTCTTGGGTTCAAACAGACAGGCAAGAAGAACAATGCAACAGGTGATGTGTGTTGAATGTCTTGGGTTCAAACAGACAGGCAAGAAGAACAATGCAACAGGTGATGTGTGTTGAATGTCTTGGGTTCAAACAGACAGGCAAGAAGAACAATGCAACAGGTGATGTGTGTTGAATGTCTTGGGTTCAAACAGACAGGCAAGAAGAACAGTGCAACAGGTGATGTGTGTTGAATGTCTTGGGTTCAAACAGACAGGCAAGAAGAACAATGCAACAGGTGATGTGTGTTGAATGTCTTGGGTTCAAACAGACAGGCAAGAAGAACAATGCAACAGGTGATGTGTGTTGAATGTCTTGGGTTCAAACAGACAGGCAAGAAGAACAATGCAACAGGTGATGTGTGTTGAATGTCTTGGGTTCAAACAGACAGGCAAGAAGAACAATGCAACAGGTGATGTGTGTTGAATGTCTTGGGTTCAAACTTCAGTGGTGCTAAATTGGCTCTATGACAGTGTTTTACGCTTTCAAAAACGTGGTTAGATGGGTTTTTGCGGTTGAGGGGTTGCTGGCACCCCCATACTCGGCACAGTAGAGAGGCTAGAACAATGGGCTGTGTGTGGATGTCCTCTCATTCATGTTTGAGGTGTGTGTGTGTGTGTGTGTGTGTGTGTGTGTTATATCCACACCTTCACTTCCCTTTGATGAGTTTGGTCTTCCTTCACGCCTCCACACTGCTGTCCCGACGAGGCACCGATAGGGGTGTGTTGTCACAAGGTGTGTGTAAATGGATACCTGTTGGTTTGGTCTAGGAGTGTGAAACAGGTCTACATCTGCATGCGGCTCAGTGGATCTGAAAACAAACAGATGTGACTTCTCCATGGAGCTGCTAGAGCCTTCGTCTCCATAACAGCAACAGGCGTGAAAGGTGATTGGCTGTACAGCTTCAGTTTGGATAGAACATTCTCTAACTAAGGAACTTCCTTTTCAGGAAGTTGGCTGGTTTCCTTCTGTTGCACTGAGAATTCATGTTGGCGGCCATTTTGTTTCCAACAGAAACGAGTTGAGAAAGATGGCAAATCATTTATGGATGGAGGAAGTGCAGTAATGGCGTCTCCTTTTAAAGTTCTCCCCTTTTGTATGCTGGCGACACATTGTAATGGAATACTGATTCATCCAAATCCCCTTCTATAATTATTGAAAGGGCACCATGTAGCATTTGTGACCAATTGGCCATTATCCCCGGCTGGCTTGCCTTAAAAACAAATTATATTCAGACGTCGCCGAGACATTTAGAAATGTAGGTTCCTAATAAGGAAATCGGTCGATATCCAGACAAAGTGGCTCATTCCCTGGTATAAAATGTGTGTGCTAAAGGACTAATTAATTCAGGCTAAGAGAGGGAGCGAGGGAGAGAGCCTGACAGGAGGTAGAATAGAAGAGGCCTGCCAGAGTGCCCCCCACAAGACTTCAGGGACAGAGGGGAGAGATGGAGAGAGCCAGGCCTGAGCAACTTTTTCTTCCTATAGCTCACTCTGTCGTTGTCTGTCTTTGACTTTGGGCAGCCATGTCTCTTCCTGATGGGTGGTGACCACGGAGGCGGTGGCAGAATCCCTTTATCTCTCCCAGCAGAGGGGCTCTGGATCTAGCAGCCTCGCCAAGGCCTTTCTCGTCTGAGAACCAGCCAGTGGAGGGAGGGGAGGAGGACAGGGTCTGGAGCCCAGCCAGCCTTCTCTGATCCTGGGGTTAGAGCTTAGCTCAGCACAGCCTCCACCGGCTGCCTGGGGTTTTGGGGAAATTCCCAAAGGTTACTGGTCTCTATAAAGACTGCAGCATCGCGCCACTTACTCATTGACTGACATCTAGGGCGATGAAGTACAGAGCCAAAGATTGCTAAAGGATGAATGTACCCCAAACAAAACACACACGGGGTTACTGTAGTAAAGCTGACAGGATCTGTGGGTAATGGCGACGTCTTTCCCAGGTCTGGGTGGGCATTGATGGGATGAAGGGTTTTATTTATTTATTGAGTTGTATCTATTGGGTTTATTTATAGAGTGTATTTGAGCAGGGACAATGTAGAACAAAAACAGCCTCAGTAAACCTGAGAAAATATACATTGTTCCAGATTTAGCTAGCAGCTCATTTCAGTTTGGGATGATTTGCTGTTAGTGAGAGTGTTGTTTGGAACAGATGGGATGGTGTAAATAATTGTTTCTCAACTCGCCCTTCAATCCAGTCTTGTTATCCTTTCAGTCTTTTGTAATCTATCTCATGAAGAAGCGATATCAATAAATGTTTTTAAGTGCAATCATGTTTTCCATATTTTAATTGTAAGACGTTTGTGATTCCCAAAATATTGTTTTGCCACCTACACAGCCAGGGACACAGAGGATTTGTTTTCCTACACTTGTGTCAAAGTGTAGATTGTAAAATGTTTCTTTTTAACGGTGCTGTTGGCTAAAGAGGAACGAAACCGTCGATGTTTTGACAGACATTCCCAAGCTGTTGAGAGATGCGTGGTGAGAAGTTATTTCCCCTGGTCTTTTACTTCATTTACCTTTTTGTTTTCTTGTCTACGACACAAACGTTTCACTGACTAAAGCACTTTCTCATCCTACGACACTGAAACGTTTCACTGACTAAAGCACTTTCTCATCCTACGACACTGAAGCGTTTCACTGACTAAAGCACTTTCTCATCCTACGACACTGAAACGTTTCACTGACTAAAGCACTTTCTCATCCTACGACACTGAAGCTTTTCACTGACTAAAGCACTTTCTCATCCTACAACACTGAAACGTTTCACTGACTAAAGCACTTTCTCATCCTACGACACTGAAGCGTTTCACTGACTAAAGCACTTTCTCATCCTACGACACTGAAGCGTTTCACTGACTAAAGCACTTTCTCATCCTACGACACTGAAACGTTTCACTGACTAAAGCACTTTCTCATCCTACGACACTGAAGCTTTTCACTGACTAAAGCACTTTCTCATCCTACGACACTGAAGCTTTTCACTAACTAAAGCACTTTCTCATCCTACGACACTGAAACGTTTCACTGACTAAAGCACTTTCTCATCCTACGACACTGAAGCGTTTCACTGACTAAAGCACTTTCTCATCCTACGACACTGAAACGTTTCACTGACTAAAGCACTTTCTCATCCTACGACACTGAAACGTTTCACTGACTAAAGCACTTTCTCATCCTACGACACTGAAACGTTTCACTGACTAAAGCACTTTCTCATCCTACGACACTGAAACGTTTCACTGACTAAAGCACTTTCTCATCCTACGACACTGAAACGTTTCACTGACTAAAGCACTTTCTCATCCTACGACACTGAAGCATTTCACTGACTAAAGCACTTTCTCATCCTACGACACTGAAACGTTTCACTGACTAAAGCACTTTCTCATCCTACGACACTGAAGCGTTTCACTGACTAAAGCACTTTCTCATCCTACGACACTGAAACGTTTTACTGACTAAAGCACTTTCTCATCCTACGACACTGAAGCGTTTCACTGACTAAAGCACTTTCTCATCCTACGACACTGAAGCGTTTCACTGACTAAAGCACTTTCTCATCCTACGACACTGAAGCGTTTCACTGACTAAAGCACTTTCTCATCCTACGACACTGAAACGTTTTACTGACTAAAGCATATGTGCAAAAGCAAACATTTTCCGATGACAACTTGTCAACAATTTTAGCTTTTCCGAGCAGGAATTATCATCTTTTCTCTGATTGTGCTCATCCGTGTTTAATAAGAGTGTAAATGTGTGGTTCTCCAAACCAGTACAACAGTTAACAGGGTCTTTACCCCGTTATCTAAATCATAGCTAATACTTACATTGTTATGTATTGGTTGGCGTTAAGCTGTTTCACATGCCTCAGAAGCTCAAGTGCAGTTATGGTCTGTGGGTTTGTGGCTTCCCATAGTGGATTTCCCATTGCTACAGTATCTATCTACAGCCTGTATCTACAGTATGTACTGAATCACCACTACCCATTATGGTGTCCCTCAGACTAGGGCTTTCTGGGAATTTATGTCTGATTCTTATTAAAACATCTCACTTTCCCTGAGGAATGCTGTGAAAATGTAGTTCTGCACGACTATTGATGGCTGTGCTAAGATCTGTGTGTTTGTGACTGTCCATAGTCACATCTACAGTATCTACTGGACTGTATCACCACTACCCATTATGGTGTCCCTCGTAGTGTGGTGCTTTCAGAATGTCTGTGATTCTGGTTAAATCATCACACTTTCCCAGGGGGGTGCTGTGAAAACGTATTTCCTCGCCTTCGTAGATTGCCATCAACACACCCACGAGATTAACCAAGATAGTTTTTCTTTTTGTCTTCTTGGTTCATAGATTCTCCTAATAACGACCATATGGTTGTAAGTAAGTGAGAACCTTCGCTCCCGTGGGTAGCGTTTTTTTACCGTGCCAACACAATTTATTTAACCTTTATTTCGACATGCAGTCATGCTGAGACCAAGGCCTCTTTCTCAGGTGAGTCCTGCATATACATCAATATACACATCAGTAATGCACATCAATATTCACTAAGCAAGCCATTTCAAATCTCAAATGACTGAGGAGTAGAGAGGGGGAAGAGTTTTGTGGGAATGCCGAGGTGATAATCAGTAGCTGCCGACTAGATATTGTGGCGTCCATTAAAGGAAACATTGGGCGTCTGTCAGGGACTTGTCATATAACGGGGGTGTTGAAGGTGTCTTTTAAAAACAGTACAACTCTCTTTAACAAGTCTTTATCTGTCTCTGCTCAGCCACGGTAATTATTTCTAGAGGCAGCAAGCCCAAGCCCATCACCACCCAAGCTAAACAAAATATGCCTGGCTGGCTGCTTCGAAATGTAAGGGGGGGGGGGGGGGGTCTTGAATTACAATGAATGGAGATAATTTGGGTGTAATTTTAAGTTTGTATTACGTAATTAGACCTAAACTTGGTTGACTTTATACTGGTGTGGGAACAGGGTTTTATGGAAAATGTTTTGTCATAGCGTGTAGGCTAAGGAAATCTAGCAGGCAGTGACTATTCTGTCAGCGGTAGTTGTGCTCAAGCTTGTTTTCCACACAATTCACAGAATCATTGTGACTGTTGTGTAAAAGCTTCTGCTCCTTAGATAACACAGGTCATTCACAAACTTCCTCCAGCAGGCTTTGTATTGTCAGATTTTTTTCTCTCTGCATCTTTCAAGGAGGCTCTTGCTTGCTTCAGCTCTGGAATGTTAATAGATGCAAAGTAATTTATTTTGTATCCTTGTAGATTTGAGCATGGGCCTGCAACACGGCATTTGGCAGACAAGCACACCTGTTGCACAAAGACATTGGTCGAGCTACTAGTTGTGAATATACAACAAAACAAGCCTTGGCTTGGCTATTTCAGTTTTTGACTCGACCGTTCTTAAATGGATTATCTCCATCCTTCACAGGGTTTTTGCTCAGCAATTAGCGTGACAAATTTGCAACGGTCTCTCACAAACACTCTGAATATCTACCCTGATATTTCTCCTGGACTGAGGCCAAAATTGGCCAATGCCTTTTAGGAGCAAGTCTGAGGTTTGTTTTAACTGTTGGATTACATGTGTGCTGTTCCTGTACGTCTTTTATGAGCAGTCTGTTATTTCCATCACTGGGTTTGCGAATGTGTCTTTTTTACAAGGTGATTGAAACTCCATCTCAATGGCTACGCACATGTGTTGCTAACAGGCAGGAAATCAATGCAAGGCCTCACGCTGGCTAGTTGAATTCTTCATCCTCAATTTTGGATGAAGCAGTCCCCACTTTACCCTTGTGTAGGCTTGGGCGGAATCCAGATGTTCACATATTACCGTCATTCTCTCATCCTGGGATTTACTGTACTATCGGCATAGCACACAAGGGGGCGCTAAAAATGCAAGAAAGCCCATTAGACCTCTTTTACCAGAATGCAAACTAAATTGTCACCAACTAATTGCGAAATCACATAGCTAGCTAAATGCTAACGAGCAAAAAAAAGTGAAAACAAATGAATAAACGAATTGCAAAGACAGACAAATCCAGCTCATAAAGTTATACAAGCATAGCTAGTAACTTACCAAGTGTCGTTTTTGGTGGGTGTGGACAATTACAAGTGAAAGTGAACAAGATAAATTGTGCAAATGAACAAAGTTGTGATGCTGCTCTTCCTTCAGAAAAGCATGCATGTGTACATGGAGCAGATGGGAGAAGAATGGAAGGAAAGCATGCATGTGTACATGGAGCAGATGGGAGAAGAATGGAGGGAAAGCATGCATGTGTACATGGAGCAGATGGGAGAAGAATGGAGGGAAAGCATGCATGTGTACATGGAGCAGATGGGAGAAGAATGGAGGGAAAGCATGCATGTGTACATGGAGCAGATGGGAGAAGAATGGAGGGAAAGCATGCATGTGTACATGGAGCAGATAGGAGAAGAATGGAGGGAAAGCATGCATGTGTACATGGAGCGGATGGGAGAAGAATGGAGGGAAAGCATGCATGTGTACATGGAGCAGATGGGAGAAGAATGGAGGGAAAGCATGCATGTGTACATGGAGCAGATGGGAGAAGAATGGAAGGAAAGCATGCATGTGTACATGGAGCAGATGGGAGAAGAATGGAGGGAAAGCATGCATGTGTACATGGAGCAGATGGGAGAAGAATGGAGGGAAAGCATGCATGTGTACATGGAGCAGATAGGAGAAGAATGGAAGGAAAGCATGCATGTGTACATGGAGCAGATGGGAGAAGAATCGAGGGAAAGCATGCATGTGCACATGGAGCAGATGGGAGAAGAATGGAGGGAAAGCATGCATGTGTACATGGAGCAGATGGGAGAAGAATGGAAGGAAAGCATGCATGTGTACATGGAGCAGATGGGAGAAGAATGGAGGGAAAGCATGCATGTGTACATGGAGCAGATGGGAGAAGAATGGAGGGAAAGCATGCATGTGTACATGGAGCAGATGGGAGAAGAATGGAGGGAAAGCATGCATGTGTACATGGAGCAGATGGGAGAAGAATCGAGGGAAAGCATGCATGTGCACATGGAGCAGATGGGAGAAGAATGGAGGGAAAGCATGCATGTGTACATGGAGCAGATGGGAGAAGAATGGAAGGAAAGCATGCATGTGTACATGGAGCAGATGGGAGAAGAATGGAGGGAAAGCATGCATGTGTACATGGAGCAGATGGGAGAAGAATGGAGGGAAAGCATGCATGTGTACATGGAGCAGATGGGAGAAGAATCGAGGGAAAGCATGCATGTGTACATGGAGCAGATAGGAGAAGAATGGAGGGAAAGCATGCATGTGCACATGGAGCAGATGGGAGAAGAATCGAGGGAAAGCATGCATGTGTACATGGAGCAGATGGGAGAAGAATGGAGGGAAAGCATGCATGTGTACATGGAGCAGATGGGAGAAGAATGGAGGGAAAGCATGCATGTGTACATGGAGCAGATGGGAGAAGAATGGAGGGAAAGCATGCATGTGTACATGGAGCAGATAGGAGAAGAATGGAAGGAAAGCATGCATGTGCACATGGAGCAGATGGGAGAAGAATCGAGGGAAAGCATGCATGTGTACATGGAGCAGATGGGAGAAGAATGGAGGGAAAGCATGCATGTGTACATGGAGCAGATGGGAGAAGAATGGAGGGAAAGCATGCATGTGTACATGGAGCAGATGGGAGAAGAATGGAGGGAAAGCATGCATGTGTACATGGAGCAGATAGGAGAAGAATGGAAGGAAAGCATGCATGTGCACATGGAGCAGATGGGAGAAGAATCGAGGGAAAGCATGCATGTGTACATGGAGCAGATGGGAGAAGAATGGAGGGAAAGCATGCATGTGTACATGGAGCAGATGGGAGAAGAATGGAGGGAAAGCATGCATGTGTACATGGAGCAGATGGGAGAAGAATGGAGGGAAAGCATGCATGTGCACATGGAGCAGATGGGAGAAGAATGGAGGGAAAGCATGCATGTGTACATGGAGCAGATGGGAGAAGAATGGAAGGGAAAGCATGCATGTGTACATGGAGCAGATGGGAGAGGAATGGAGGGAAAGCATGCATGTGCACATGGAGCAGATAGGAGAAGAATGGAGGGAAAGCATGCATGTGTACATGGAGCAGATGGGAGAAGAATGGAGGGAAAGCATGCATGTGTACATGGAGCAGATAGGAGAAGAATGGAGGGAAAGCATGCATGTGTACATGGAGCAGATAGGAGAAGAATCGAGGGAAAGCATGCATGTGCACATGGAGCAGATGGGAGAAGAATGGAGGGAAAGCATGCATGTGTACATGGAGCAGATAGGAGAAGAATGGAGGGAAAGCATGCATGTGTACATGGAGCAGATAGGAGAAGAATCGAGGGAAAGCATGCATGTGCACATGGAGCAGATGGGAGAAGAATGGAGGGAAAGCATGCATGTGTACATTGAGCAGATGGGAGAAGAATGGAAGGAAAGCATGCATGTGTACATGGAGCAGATGGGAGAAGAATGGAGGGAAAGCATGCATGTGTACATGGAGCAGATGGGAGAAGAATGGAGGGAAAGCATGCATGTGTACATGGAGCAGATAGGAGAAGAATGGAAGGAAAGCATGCATGTGTACATGGAGCAGATGGGAGAAGAATCGAGGGAAAGCATGCATGTGCACATGGAGCAGATGGGAGAAGAATGGAGGGAAAGCATGCATGTGTACATGGAGCAGATGGGAGAAGAATGGAAGGAAAGCATGCATGTGTACATGGAGCAGATGGGAGAAGAATGGAGGGAAAGCATGCATGTGTACATGGAGCAGATGGGAGAAGAATGGAGGGAAAGCATGCATGTGTACATGGAGCAGATGGGAGAAGAATGGAGGGAAAGCATGCATGTGTACATGGAGCAGATGGGAGAAGAATCGAGGGAAAGCATGCATGTGCACATGGAGCAGATGGGAGAAGAATGGAGGGAAAGCATGCATGTGTACATGGAGCAGATGGGAGAAGAATGGAAGGAAAGCATGCATGTGTACATGGAGCAGATGGGAGAAGAATGGAGGGAAAGCATGCATGTGTACATGGAGCAGATGGGAGAAGAATGGAGGGAAAGCATGCATGTGTACATGGAGCAGATGGGAGAAGAATCGAGGGAAAGCATGCATGTGTACATGGAGCAGATAGGAGAAGAATGGAGGGAAAGCATGCATGTGCACATGGAGCAGATGGGAGAAGAATCGAGGGAAAGCATGCATGTGTACATGGAGCAGATGGGAGAAGAATGGAGGGAAAGCATGCATGTGTACATGGAGCAGATGGGAGAAGAATGGAGGGAAAGCATGCATGTGTACATGGAGCAGATGGGAGAAGAATGGAGGGAAAGCATGCATGTGTACATGGAGCAGATAGGAGAAGAATGGAAGGAAAGCATGCATGTGCACATGGAGCAGATGGGAGAAGAATCGAGGGAAAGCATGCATGTGTACATGGAGCAGATGGGAGAAGAATGGAGGGAAAGCATGCATGTGTACATGGAGCAGATGGGAGAAGAATGGAGGGAAAGCATGCATGTGTACATGGAGCAGATGGGAGAAGAATGGAGGGAAAGCATGCATGTGTACATGGAGCAGATAGGAGAAGAATGGAAGGAAAGCATGCATGTGCACATGGAGCAGATGGGAGAAGAATCGAGGGAAAGCATGCATGTGTACATGGAGCAGATAGGAGAAGAATGGAAGGAAAGCATGCATGTGTACATGGAGCAGATAGGAGAAGAATGGAAGGAAAGCATGCATGTGCACATGGAGCAGATGGGAGAAGAATCGAGGGAAAGCATGCATGTGTACATGGAGCAGATGGGAGAAGAATGGAGGGAAAGCATGCATGTGTACATGGAGCAGATAGAAGAAGAATGGAAGGAAAGCATGCATGTGCACATGGAGCAGATGGGAGAAGAATGGAGGGAAAGCATGCATGTGTACATGGAGCAGATAGGAGAAGAATGGAAGGAAAGCATGCATGTGCACATGGAGCAGATGGGAGAAGAATGGAGGGAAAGCATGCATGTGTACATGGAGCAGATGGGAGAAGAATGGAAGGGAAAGCATGCATGTGTACATGGAGCAGATGGGAGAAGAATGGAGGAAAAGCATGCATGTGTACATGGAGCAGATAGGAGAAGAATGGAAGGAAAGCATGCATGTGTACATGGAGCAGATGGGAGAAGAATGGAGGAAAAGCATGCATGTGCACATGGAGCAGATGGGAGAAGAATGGAGGGAAAGCATGCATGTGTACATGGAGCAGATAGGAGAAGAATGGAAGGAAAGCATGCATGTGCACATGGAGCAGATGGGAGAAGAATGGAGGGAAAGCATGCATGTGTACATGGAGCAGATGGGAGAAGAATGGAAGGGAAAGCATGCATGTGTACATGGAGCAGATGGGAGAAGAATGGAGGAAAAGCATGCATGTGTACATGGAGCAGATAGGAGAAGAATGGAAGGAAAGCATGCATGTGTACATGGAGCAGATGGGAGAAGAATGGAGGAAAAGCATGCATGTGCACATGGAGCAGATGGGAGAAGAATGGAGGGAAAGCATGCATGTGTACATGGAGCAGATAGGAGAAGAATGGAAGGAAAGCATGCATGTGCACATGGAGCAGATGGGAGAAGAATGGAGGGAAAGCATGCATGTGTACATGGAGCAGATGGGAGAAGAATGGAAGGGAAAGCATGCATGTGTACATGGAGCAGATGGGAGAAGAATGGAGGAAAAGCATGCATGTGTACATGGAGCAGATAGGAGAAGAATGGAAGGAAAGCATGCATGTGTACATGGAGCAGATGGGAGAAGAATGGAGGAAAAGCATGCATGTGCACATGGAGCAGATGGGAGAAGAATGGAGGGAAAGCATGCATGTGTACATGGAGCAGATGGGAGAAGAATGGAGGGAAAGCATGCATGTGTACATGGAGCAGATAGGAGAAGAATGGAGGGAAAACATGCATGTGTACATGGAGCAGATAGGAGAAGAATGGAAGGAAAGCATGCATGTGTACATGGAGCAGATGGGAGAAGAATGGAGGGAAAGCATGCATGTGTACATGGAGCAGATGGGAGAAGAATGGAGGAGAAAAAATTACAGCTGTACAGAACTCATCCAGAGCTCTCTTTGACTTTTGGCAGAAAGCCATTATAAGTTACACTTGTATACAATTCACTACTAAATTGTAACTTCATCACCTCATGCGCGACGCACAACAGACTCGCCAATAGATATAGAATGCTATGGACTCCCCGGCTCCTGCTTTCTCCCGTTGTGCTATTTACAAACAAACACGTGACTGGCTCAACTGCTCTGGGGAACTACGGTAAGCGTCATAATGTGACGGGTGAATTGAAGAACACAATCTGCTACATCTCCTAACGTATTTGCACAAGTTGACTGCAGCTAATAACTTGAAAAATAGCTACAAATATTCACATGTATTGAAAAACTTTGAAGAGTTTTGACTTTTTCCAAATACCACGGTATATACGGTATACCGCCCAAGCCTACCCCTGTGAGCTTTTCAGTTTTTCTGCCTCTGTTAATGTCGGCGTAGTACTCTCTTCTGCTTGTTAACCTTGACTTAAGTGGTTGTGTGGTGTGGGAAATCTGTTCAAGGGCATTGAGCGTGAAAGTGTTTTAAAGGTCTCTCTCTAAACCCTGAAATATCACTTAGCCAAGTTGATAGAACAACTTTACACTTTTAAAGTGTAATTTTACTCATGGATATAATGTGTGCTTCCTGTCGAACACTGACTTGAGCAGTAGGCCTAGTGCTTGCAAATAATATATTAAAGGAATATAGCACCCATGCTTAGTTTATTTAAAGCTTACATGGATGTATGCTGTTTTTATGCGATTATATATGGTTGTGCTACATGCTTCCTGTTTTTACATTGACATGATCAGTGCTAATGAATATGAATAGGCTACGTAGAAGGAATAATATAGCCTATATGCATTGTTAGTCTACTTAAATTATTTATGTATGCATACTTATGTCAGCCCAGTCTGTTTTGTCTTTGAACCAGCATCTTCCTCTCTCTGACGGTAGTGGTGGGAGCACTCATCCAGGTCCCTGTGATCTAAACACAGGCCCCCCTAGCGAGGCTACCCACTGTTTATGTTCTGATCAATCTGATAGGGCCCCGTCAGAGTTCCGCTGCATCTCATAGGCCCGTCACAGCGCTATGGCATCAGAAAAGGAAAAAATAAAGGCTCTGTGCCAGGAAAAAAAGCCAGCAGGGATCCTGCTCGCCTGTCAGTGTGTCAGCCCAGAGGCCGGCCCCGTGGATCCCCAGGCTCGCCTGACTAGCTAACCCCAGCAGGGAGGCCCTACCCTGGACCTGACTGGGAAAGGTGACCCCCCCCCCCCCCCCCTGGCATCCATCCAAGGCTAAGAATCCCCTAGGCCTCACTCTGGCTGTCCTCTCTGGCTGCCTGCCCAGTTGTCATTATCACCACCAAGAACAGATCTGTGGCAAAATGGCAAAGTTCTCTTTCTCAAAAACACACAACACCACCAGCAACCCTGTTACTGCTCAGCTAGTCTGCTCACATAGCAGAACTCAGTCTAAGGTTAAACAACAGGGGTCGTCTTTCAGAAAGAGACCCGCAATCAGATCCCATCACACTTACCAAACAGGTGTACTAGCTAACCCACTATGTGATCAGAATGACGTCTAGGGGGTCAAGTCAAGGGGGAGGAAGACAGAGGACTGACTTTGCATTTCATACAGCAGCAACAATAAACAAAGTGGTGGATCTCTGTGGGTGGCCACTGTCTCTGTGGGTGGCCACACACACACACTCACACACATCCGTCTCCACTGCAGCCGAGCGTATGTGACTGACTGTGACCGCGCTCCTCTCCGTTGGATGACCTCCATCTTGCTCCACTAGAGGAGAAAGGGTTTCTGGGTAGTATGTTGCGGTGACGGTGGCTTCTGGTTGGCTGCCCTTGTCCTCCTTATCTCCTCCACTGTTGTTTTTGGCTGCACAACACACTCTGCTCAACAGATTGTTCTATGCTATAGGCTAGCTCCTGTACTACGCCTTTGACTTATGCTAGTGGCTCTATGCTATAGGCTAGCTCCTGTACTACGCCTTTGACTTATGCTAGTGGCTCTATGCTATAGGTTAGCTCCTGTACTACGCCTTTGACTTATGCTAGTGGCTCTATGCTATAGGCTAGCTCCTGTGCTACGACTGACTTATGCTAGTGGCTCTATGCTATAGGCTAGCTCCTGTGCTACGACTGACATATGCTAGTTTAGTAATATGTCTCTGTCTGTCACTCTGTTTACAATGGAAGCAGTTGTTTCTTTCCCAAAAGCACGTACCTGCCATAAATGCCTCTTCGGTGAGTCTAAATGAGAACGTCTGTTCCGACCGTAAGATTGTGTTTCGCAGTCACTGCGGTGTCTGTTTTTCTTTCGCTGTCTTTTCTTCTGTCCTTGTGTCCATAAGATGGATGATAATGATAGAGATGAAGTCGGTGGTAGAATGTGGGATGTGGTCCACCTGTCACACAGGTGTCGGCTTTGGATTGTTTTGAGCCCTCGCCTGATGACAGTCGCAGGCTGTTGATGATATACTTCACTGTTGTTGCTGCGACTGGTTTATAAATTGGCTCTGAATTTTAAACCAAATAGGAATGTAGCTGTGGGGGGAGTGCATAAATCAATATGTAGATTGTCCTCCTTTCACTCCACAATCCCTCCCGAATTACAAGGAAGATGGTTGAGTAACCTACCGTTGTTTTCAAGAACCACCATATTGTTATGGCTTCTACTAAACCACCTTGCATAGACAGAGAATCCAGAAACTACAGTATTTTACAGTCCAGGCATGTTTTCCCTTTGGAGGTTGCCCTCAACCTAATAACCTGTACCCAACCTGGCAACCCCAACCTGACAACCGACACCCAATCTTATTTGGCAGCATAGTCTGACGTGATGCAGGCCTCAGGTATTCGTCACCTTTGGTTGCCCTCATTCAGATTAAGCAGCATGAATCATCATAGTTATGCAGCATGCTTGGATCTGTAGTCAACATAAAGCCTGCATACATTCCTATTGTCTGCTAGGAGGGTTTGTACATGGGGAAATCTATATAGCATGTACTGGCTGACCAAACCTATACTTCCACAGTGTTAGCAGAGCTCTCCTTGCAAGGCAGTAGCAGTAATCACTATTGTGTCATATTGTGTCAATGCAATGTTTTTCTCTGACTAGGCTGTGAGTAAATCCTTTGCAGCAAAACAGGTAGCTCAGATCACAGAGAGACCTGCTATTACAGCTGATTTATACCAGTATTATTTATCATCTCAATCGATGGGTTTAATGAGATGCGGTGCCGGGGCCACCCTTTAAAACAGACATTGCTATTCATGAGCTTCCCGGACTTTGAAAGAGAGTTTGTGAGGCTTTTAGTCAAGCTGGGTGTCCAAATCTTGACCCATTTTTCAGAGCAGACGTAAGAGGCCCAGCCTGACCCTGAGTGTGTGCCAAAACAAGAAAAGAGTGAAATGTCTAGCTTTAATTTCAGAGATGAGGGGGGAATTGGAAGAGAGTGTGGGATGGGGTTTGGCTCATTTCATGGGAAAGGAGAGGTCTTGGCTGGGTGTACCACAGTCCAGTCCAGCATGTGCACTAATCATGACCTGGTGCATGCTGGGAAAGCGACAGGAAAATATCAATGCGTTATCACACTAAACCAGAACACCAGGAATATTGTATTCTATTTTATTAGAAGCAGTACTTGATTGGATTAATGGCTGAAGGCTGTAGGCTATTTCAGACAGAGTGAATTAATTAACTGATAAGGAATTGCTTGTTTTTTTGGGGGTGCACAACCACAAGGGAGAGAGCATTGTAACTACAGGTGTATAAGGCTATTTTAACACTTGTTAGTCTTAAGTAGGCAGCCAAGCAACCGCAATTAGTGCGAGCAGCCGTTGTTTAGGGGTTATTAGATCCGGAAACCTTAAATAAAAACTCCCATTTAAAATTGTCAGGGCGTGAATGGGAATGGGATGCAGCCATGTTTTTACAACCGTCATTCTAAAATGAATTATACACCCTCTCACTGCAGCCTCCAACTCCAGCCAGAATGTTTCAGGTGTGCTCACGCATACCCAAAAAGCCTCTGTCAACAAAGGGACGAAGGAAACCAGGAAAACGCCTGAGGTCCTAGATAGTTATAAATAGGGCTGGCGCTTCGCCCTTCCCAGGGTGTGTCTGCTTTGCCCTTGAGTCGTTCCACCTCAAAAATCACTAGAAAGACGATTTCAACACCATCATTTCTGTAGTTAGAAACTGATATTTTAGCATTCCTGAAACATTATTTTGTTGAAAGATAAATCAAATTGTCTTATCTGTTTCTAACTACAGAAACCATATCAGTGCAATCTGAGATGGTGGGTGTCTTGGCTTGCTGAAATTAAACGACCCTCTTCACACCTTCCCAACGGTCCTCTTCCTAAAACAAACTAAGGAGATCTTCCTGTGCCATACCCTGCCTTACCTTACCTTACCCTGCCTTACCTTACCCTGCCTTACCATACCCTGCCTTACCATACCATACCTTACCCTGCCTTACCATACCTTACCCTGCCTTACCTTACCTTATCCTGCCTTACCTTACCCTGTCTTACCTTACCCTGTCTTACCTTACCCTGCCTTACCTTACCCTGACTTACCTTACCATACCCTACCCTGCCTTACCTTACCCTGCCTTACCTTAACTTACCCTGCCTTACCCTGCCTTACCATACCATACCCTGCCTTACCATACCATACCATACACTGCCTTACCATACCACACCCTACCCTGCCATACCCTGCCTTGCCATACCATACCCTGCCTTACCATACCATACATTACCATACCCTGCCTTACCTTACCCTGCCTTGTTATACCCTGCCTTACCTTACCCTACCTTGCCATACCCTGCCTTACCATCCCCTGCCTTGCCATACCCTGCCTTGCAATACCCTACCTTACCTTACCATACCCTGCCTTACCATACCCTGCCTTACCATACCATACCCTGCCTTGCCATACCCTGCCTTACCTTACCCTACCTTGCCTTACCTTACCCTGCCTTACCTTACCCTGCCTTTCCATACCCTGCTTTACCATACCCTACCTTGCCATACCCTGCCTTGCCATACCCTGCCTTGCCTTACCTTACCCTGCCTTACCTTACCCTGCCTTACCCTGCCTTACCTTACCCTGCCTTTCCATACCCTGCCTTACCATACCATACCCTGCCTTACCATACCATACCCTGCCTTGCCATACCCTGCCTTGCCATACCCTGCCTTACCTTACCCTACCTTGCCTTACCTTACCCTGCCTTACCTTACCCTGCCTTACCTTACCCTGCCTTTCCATACCCTGTCTTACCTTACCCTACCTTGCCTTACCCTGCCTTACCTTACCCTGCCTTTCCATACCCTGTCTTACCTTACCCTACCTTGCCTTACCCTGCCTTGCCATACCCTGCCTTGCCATACCCTGCCTTACCTTAATCTGTTGTCGTAATTTCCATCCGGAGCGTTGGGAATCTTGTGGTGTTCTATATCGGAAGTCTCCCCTCCCTGTAACAGAGTAGCATAATCCCCTGTGGGGTTAGAACTGGAGCTGATGATGACAGAGTTTACACACACACACACACACACATACACAAACACAGTTCCTGGGAGACATGCCATTGGTATAACACCGAGTACATGCTGCTGAGTGATAGCACTTGACATCATGCTGATATGATATTACATCTTTCCACCACTGATAGACATAGTAGTGCAGATTGGCTAAGGACAGAGTGTCTGTCAATCACTTCAGGCTACCAGGTGCACCATGCAACCTTACTGGAGTACCGGTAGTTCAGAGTTAATTAAATAAATGATAGGATTAGTGCTTCCTTACAAGCTAAGGATTTGAAATGGATATGTCCTTTAAGGTTTTTAATTAACACTTGATTGGGGAGATTCATGGGTAAACTTATAGGAGTCGTTAGGTAATTTCCCCCGGCTGCATAAAGTCTGTGAATGATCTCGGTGATACGTGCTGACATTGTAGGAAACCAGCCACAGAACAGTGTAATAGATCAGCCTGTGTGTTTATCTCTCTAAATTAGGAATTGGACTTTGCTGTGGTTCCTCAATACCCTTTAGCTAATTCAGCTGTAAATAAGGCAAAAACACAATCACAACTTCACCAGCCAAACTAGTGTAATAACTATGTTAGTAAACACTCACTGCTATTTCATACTATATTTGTCCTACTTGTAAAGTATCTTTCCATTCTCATTCTATTCGTGCGAGAACGGTTCGCTGTGTGCAAGTTGCTGGGTGTTGCAGAATGGAAGTTACTGGTTGCACAATTACGGCTATTCAGCCAGGGCCATGTGGGTCACTGTCACTCCTCTCTGCTGCAGATGAGAGGAGGATAAAGAAGGATGAAAGACCCAGGTCCAGCTCTCTGTCTGTACTGGACAATAGCCTCTCTACTTCTGTCTAGTGCTGCCCCCTCTTCATCAACACTTTCATGCTTACAGTGGAGTGGCTGTTGGTGAGCCACGAAATGACCTCTCCTACCACCCCACAGACCCGTACCAGAATAGTGGTGATAGAAATGTCTTGTGTAGAGTTAACATGATTCCCCATTCTACATGAAAGAGAGGCATGTCTCTTCTACACAATGCATTTTTACCTGAATACTCTGTAGTGTTGAATCCTACTGAACTGGCCCCAGAGCCACGTCTCTACTCTGTACTCGGCCTCTCATAAAACACTATCATTCATGTCAGCCTTATTGTTGGGCTTTGGCCCCTCGGTATCTCTCACACTCACCCTGCCTTCATCTCATCTCTCTGCATTGTACCACTCGTCACGTCCCAGGTTTATCATTGGGCTTTCAGTGCGTTTTGTTTCAGCCGTCATCCCACCGCGCAAGGCAATTGTCAATTAAGACCCTGAAGTGCTCCTCCAATCCGACGGCATAAAAGCTCTCAATAGTAGGCCTCACAGGAGGCCGGGCTATTTAGCCGAGAACAGACGTGGATCTGAATAACTCATCTAAATGAAAAGTTGCTGCTGCTACCTGGTCAATACCACCCCATGGTTTTTGACGTGCTCCTCTCTTTGCTTTTTCCATTTTCTTGTACTCCTGGGAGCCGGTTTAATATGAAGCGGTGCGAGGTAAATAACGATGGCGAGGGCAAGGGCTGTGAAATTCCTTATTTGTATTAGCGTGACGAGAATATAGGCGTACCCCGCCGCTACTGTCGTAGCTTCTCTCTCTCTCAGCCCGCCGCCCGGCGTGTGTGTGTGTGTGTGTGTGTGTGTGTGTGTGTGTGTGTGTGTGTGTGTGTGTGTGTGTGTGTGTGTGTGTGTGTGTGTGTGTGTGTGTGTGTGTGTGTGTGTGTGTGTGTGTGTGTGTGTGTGTGTGTGTGTGTGTGTGTGTGTGTGTGTGTGTGTGTGTGTGTGTGTGTGTGTGTGTGTGTGTGTGTGCGCGTCGCCCGTATATCAATTTGCGGAGGCGGCAGTGATCTGGGGAGAGAAGGGAAGGCCACCATTAATGTGTTTCTGATATTCCAGCGGGTATCATAGCATGGCACCGGGGTAAACGAAGCAATCATCACTCAAGATTTATGGGCCAGAAACGGTACCGCAGATTCACGCCACGCTTGGCTCACCGCCGCCAACGAGAGACAGGAGTTGGATGAGGAGGAACACGGGGATAGAAATGTGTATTGCGTTAATCACGTACATCCTGCGAGGCTGCACACCACTAAAGTGGCTCTGTTTCTTTGCAGTAGCAGAAAAGTTCACTCCATTTTGGCTCTGTCGCTTGTTTTGTTTCACCCTGTTAAATTGTGTTTTGCACTTGGCCGGTAGAAACTGTTGTTGATGTAGGGATGATGATGAGTGGCCCTTGTAGCTGGATTACAGCATGTACTGTATCATCATAGCTCGCTGCCTGTAAAACACAGTGTGACAATGTTGTGCACTTCAAAGCAGGAACACATGAAATAGGAACGCTGTCTGGCACTTCTGCATTCATATGAAGAAAAGAGAGCATCTTCCTGGGTAATAAAAGTTTTTTTATGAAGGTTCCTTCCTGAAACGAAAAGACAGAAAGAAAGGGTAGAAGAAAGAAAGCAATTGAAACATGTTTGAAGGAGAACAGGAAATATGTCCCACCTGAATTGACCGTACTGTGACTGGATAATGTTGATTCATCTTCCAGTCAAACTGTCACGTTCGTTGAAAGGAGTAGACCAAGGCGCAGCGTGCGTAGAGTTCCACATATTTTAATAAACCGAAACTCACTGAACAAAAAACGACCAACCAAACGAAACGTGAAGCTACTGTTGTGCACTCTGGCCACTAAATGTAGACAAGATCCCACGAATAACCATGGGGAAATGGCTACCTAAATATGATCCCCAATCAGAGACCACGATAAACAGCTGCCTCTGATTGGGAACCATATCAGGCCACCATAGACATACATTTCACCTAGATGACCCACCCAAGTCACTGTCACGCCCCAATCAACACAGAGAATAAACAGCTTACTATGGTCAGGGTGTGACACTAACATTGGAACTAAGAAAATACTTTTGGTATTGTACAGATATGAAGATGTTGATATTACCATTCCATCCAATACCTTCTTAGTTCACTTATATGAGACTTACATAAGTTAGTGAAGGCTCGCGGGTTCGATTCCCGCTGGGGACACCAATATTAAAGCATCTGATGAATGGCATATATTATAATTATATTGCCTAAGCACACCATTCCTTTTTACTGAATCTTCAGCTCTGTCTGCAGGGAAGATGTCTGACGTCCGCGCCGCAAGGAAACGGCAGCAGCTGAACAACCTGGTCGCCATAGCGACGGAGCTGGCCCGACCGGGGGACACCGTGGTGGATTTCTGCAGCGGAGGGGTGCGTCCGTCAGTCCTTCGGTCCGTCTCTCCATCCTTCCATCCCCCTCCGTCGCTCTGTCCTCATTAGTCTGTCTGTCAGAAATCAGGATGAAAGGGTGCATTTCTTCTCTTATCTTCTTTCCCCTCTCTCTTTTTGAAAACCCTTGTTATTCCATGCACAGACAGACAGACAGGAGGGAGTGATGAAGGGAGTGTACAGTACACTTCACAGCAGCAGCACTGACTGGGTGGGTAATGGGTCAATATTGGAATGGACAGAGCGGTAGGCCACTACTGATCACACAAGCCCTTTGATGTGCTCGGCTTCTCTTTCAGCCTTGTTTTTCCTCTCTATGTATTTGTCTTGTCTTTTTCCGTGTTGCGTTTTTTCCAGGGCCACGTCGGGATCGTTCTGGCTCACACGCTGCCCGACTGCCAGGTAGGTTGAAAGTTGAAACACCTGTCTTGTCTGCCAAGTTGAAACAACTGTCTTGTCTACCAAGTTGAAACAACTGTCTTGTCTACCAAGTTGAAACTAGCTCGCCATTTGCTCGCATTAGGGTGGCTTGACATAATTGATACAGAGTTACACATTCGCGTTGTGTTTTTCCAGAGAATTTTTTATTTTCGAGCATGTCGTATCTCATTCATTTCTTTGCAAATAGCAGTCTTGGTAGGAGAATTTAATTATTTTACACTGTAGAGTTGTATTTTATTCCCAAGTAAATCTTAGACTTTTAGCCTATAGCTGTCCAGTAAGCTATTCATAACCTTGGAGGTAAGAGTCAACTAAGAGTAACATTAGATTAGCAAAGTGTAAGAGGTAATAATAATATTTAGCAGACACTTTTATCCAAAGGGAATTAGTCATGCATGCATACAGAGAACCCCAGTTGATTAGCTAAATGTAAGAGGTCATCTTGTGTGGTTAACTGCAGGTGATCCTGATAGAGAACAAGGAGGAATCTCTAGTTAGGGGGAAGGTGAGGAGTGCTGAACTGGGCCTGACCAATATAGGCTTCATCCAGGCCAACCTGGACTACTTCACTGGACCCTTCCACATAGGGGTGAGTACAGATGAATATTATATTACAACTTGTTTTTGATCATTTAACAGATGCTTTTGTCTAAAGGAACTCGACATTGACAGTGGCACGTACATGCAGTTTGTGAGTCCTATGAGGAAATCAAACCCACAACAAGGTGTTGCCAGAACTATGCTAGTCTAACCCACTGAGACATTCATATTCACTACACAGGCATTCATATAGAAGCTCATTCCATCTCTTTTACTTGACGTACTTACTGTACACCATGAGACTTACTACTGTCAAAGACAGCTTAACAAACGGTTTGATTTCACCAGTACTTCTAGATGGCTCATCTTCTCAAGTTGTCATTGTGACACTTGAGAGAAGACGAAAGGAATCGTCCACAGCCTTGCTGCTCTCAAAGTGTCTTATCTACATTGTCACAGGGTAGAGCAGCAGGATTCCTTTTTTGTTCAGTTATGGATTTCAAATGATTTCCCAGAACTGGAACTTATTTTGTGATAAGTTTAGCCCACATTTGAATGTTTGAGAGGAAACAAATGACATTTCCTTAGAAAAACTTTTTACTGCTTATTTTGGTAACTTCTGTTCTCCAGTTGATTATATTGGGGACCGTGTCCTTCCCTTCTCTGAGGATTCTATCAGAAGAACATTACGACCAAGCTTTTCCGTGCTCCATTTTCATTAGAAGTACCTTTTTCTCCCCCGCCTCCTCCTCTAATACTTTGAAAAGAAAACACATTTTCCTTTTAATTGCTTTACTTTGCAGAGCGCTGAAGTGGAGCGAAAACAAACACCCTGCCAAAAGATGTAGGAGCAATATGTGCTATTCAGGCAGAGGTTAGAAGGAATAACCGTTTGGAAGAGTAAAATGTTTATCATAAAGGCACAATGTTTCAACTCCCCAGCTATTTGCACCATTTATTACGTTGACCTCTCATTTTGACCACATGAATCATCTGACTCCGCTAGTTGACTCGTTTGCCTCTGTATCAGCCAGTGTGCGTGTGTGTGTATGTGTGTTTTGTTGCTCGTTCACACACACAAGTCTCCCTTGCTGTGCTAGATAATAGTGATTGTGGTTTATTTCACTCAGCGAGCCGCTGCTACAGCAGTTCTAAGTTACTTCACTTGCTCTCTCCTCCACACAGTCTGTGGGCCAGATGAGATTAGAGCCCACAATTTACACTGTGTGTGTGTGTGTGTGTGTGTGTGGGTCTCCCGCAGTGTATTTCAGTTCCTCTCCTCTCCTGCCAGAATCGAATAAAAGCGGCACTCTAACGACCTGAACTGCCTAATTAGTCCCAAATTAAACGAGTTGTCGTTAATTACGCTATTATCAGGTCTATTTTGATCTGCTTGTGTTGGTTGTTGGCCACAGAACAGGTGCTTGTTTGATTTAGGAATTCATTAGCTTGGTTCAACCAGCTTGGATGCTAACTTCCCCGTTGTGTCACTTCACTCATCACGGTGAGGTCAGGGTTAACCAGGGCAGGAAGTAACCTCCCCCTTCCCAAATGAACTGTAAGGCCTGAGTGTGTATTAAACCTAGATGCTAAGTGTTGGTGTTAATCATGTATTTATTTGATAGGGACAGATACAATGAAAACATTCACCTTTAACTATCAAGTGTCAGATCATTGTTCATAATAATTGATTGGAAAACTAAATGTCTATTATGTTGTAGTATATCATGTCTCTAAAATATGTGAAACATAATGTTTAAATGTAAAACACGTTATGGCCGTCTCTCCTTCCAGTACATTATATTACTAGGTGTTCAGACAGAGTGAGTCATCATAGCTGAGATTCAGACTAGAATCTGTACTGTACTTCAGGCTTTCTGTTTCTCCCTGCATCCCCCAGGCTGAGGTCCAGGAGGTTTATATTTGTCTATCAGTCCCTCCCTAAAAGAGGTCAAACATGATGTTGAAGGTAGACTCTGTGATATGACGTAGATGCAGAAAGAAACAGCGTAGTTGGTGTATTTCCACAACTAAGAGCGTTGAAGGCAAGGCTCAACCTCTCCACTGTGAATGTGTGAAGCGAACGCGTGCACGTGCGCAGATACTGTGTGTGAGCGAAGTCTTGCATCTCGCTCCTCTTAGTATCTGCGGTGATACCTTTTTAAAAATAAAATGTAAAACGTATTCTATGTCCATCTATTCTCCCAGGTATATTATGTTACGAGGTGTTCAGACAGTGAGTCATCGTAGAGAGTTTCAGTCTAGACAGACATTGTGCTGAAGGCTTCCTCCTCCAATCTCTCTGTCTGTGACACCAATAGAAGGTACACTACACTACATGATCAAAAGTATGTGGACACCACCTTGTTGAACATCTCAATCCAAAATCATGGGCATTAATATGGAGTTGGTCCCCCCTTTGCTGCTATAACAGCCTCCGCTCTTCTGGGAAGGCTTTCCACTAGATGTTGGAACATTGCTGCGGGGACTTCCATTCACCCACAAGAACATTAGTGAGGTCGGGCATTGATGTTGGGTGATAAGGCCTAGATAACAGTCGGTGTTCCAATTCATCCCAAAAATATTTGATGGGGTTAAGGTCAGGGCTTTGTGCAGGCCAGTCAAGTTCTTCCACACCGATCTTGACACCGATCGCGACAAACCATTTCTGTATGGACCTCGCTTTATGCACAGTGGCATTGTCATGCTGAAACAAGAAAGGGCCTTCTTCTTCTTGAAACTGTTGCCACAAAGTTGCAAGCACAGAATTGCCTAGAATGTCATTGTATGCTGTAGTGTTAAGATTTCCCTTCACTAGAATTAAGGGGCCTTGCCCAAACCATACAAAACAGTCCCAGACCATTATTCCTCCTCCACCAAACTTAACAGTTGGCATTATGCATTGTGGCAGATAGCGTTCTCCTGGCATCCGCCGAATACATATTAGTCTGTGGACTACCAGATGGTGAAGCGTTATTAATCACTCCAGAGAATGCGTTTCCACTGGTCCAGAGTCCAATGGCGATGAGCTTTCCACCACTCCAGCCAGTTCTTAGTATTGCGCATGGGGATTTTAGGCTTGTGTGCGGCTGCTCGGACATGGAAACCCATTTCATGAAGCTCCCAACAAACAGTTATTGTGCTGACGTTGCTTCCAGAGGCAGTTTGGAACTCGGTAGTGAGTGTTGCAACCGATGACAGACGATTTCTACGCGCTTCAGCACTCAGCGGTCCCGTTCTGTGAGCATGTATGGCCTACCACTTTGCGGCTGAGCCGTTGTTGCTCCTAGACGTTTACACTTCACAATAACAGCACTTTCAGTTGACCGGGGCAGCTCTAGCCGGGCAGAAATTTGACGGACTAACTTGTTGGAAAGGTGACATCCTTTGACGGTGCAAATGATGAAAGTCACTGAGCTCTTCAGTAAGGCCATTCTAGTACCAATGTTTGTCTATGGAGATTGCATGGCTGTGTGCTCGATTTTACACCCGTCAGCAACAGGTGTGGCTGAAATAGCCGAATCCACTAATTTGAAGGGGTGTCCACATACTTTTGTATATATAGTGTATATTGTGCTGAAAGCTTCCTCATCTCATTGCTCTGTCTGTGGCACCAATAGAAGGTATATTTATACCTGCTGTTATTAGAACTAGGGCTTAGCTACAGGTCCAGACCAGCCACTTCATGGAGACCCTCTCCACAGTACTGTGTGGGTTGGGGAGTGTGTTTGGTATCTACTGTTGTCAGGGAATGTTTTTCTACACCCTCTCACACAGGTGGAGAGACCTTTAGCAAGTGTTTATGCATTAAGGAGAAAGATTTATTGAGAAACAATTCCCCTGGTTTTGTGCAGAGGAGTTTTAACTTTTTAATCTCCCAGAGTTTCTAACACATTATCTGTGTGGACTCAGCCATGTAGTGAGTGTACGTGTGTGTGTACGTGCGTGTGCACCTGTCCGTTGTGTGTATGCACGGCATATTATTTAGTGCTGTCAGTTAGTGCCCACTCCCTCACCCCCAGGTGCAGCCCATCATGCTGAATAATCCCAGTATGTATTATACATGACTCTATTTATAGCCCTAGATAGTCATTTACTCAGGCTAATTAGGTTGCTCCCTATTCTTAGCCATGGAGGCTTGCTCTCTCATTTTGGAAGAGCAAGGCGTGTGCCGGGCCAGGTGTGTAATCAGTTTGGCATCAGAGCTGCGCTGTTGGAGATGAGGGTTTGGTTTGTCCTACACAGATCTCATCTCATAGAATATCCACCAGTGTATCCCTCCTCTCCTTGTACTAGAGTGATGGCTGAGGCCTACACCTCACCACCACTCCTCTCCTTGGGGAGAAACATTGAGCCAGGTCCCCAGAGGAACAGTGAGTAGTGGAGCGTAACGTCTGGATACTGCTGAGAAAATCTGATCTGGAGCTGCGTCAGTCTTCGGTGTTGTCCCTTCATCTTCCCTCTCTCTTTCTCGCTCTCTCTCTTTTCTCTTTCGCTCCATCTTCCTCTCTCTATCGCAGTATCTATTTATCTTTCTCCCTTCATTCTCTTTCTTTAACTCTCTGCTTTCTCCCCCTCTCTATCTCTCCACCACTCTCTCTCTTCCCCCTTTCTCTCCCTCCCTAGCCCTCTCCACCCAGCAGGGGTAGATAAGTTTTAGGTTCTGAGTAGACTAGAACCGTGGGAGTCAAAGCAAAGCTGCTCTGTGCGGTAGGTACTATAGGTAGGTTATCTCTGCTCATCACTGACAGAGCCCCCTATAGCCCTGACAAGTACATCATTTATGATACAGTATTTGATAAGAGTGCAAATGATCCACAATGTGTAGAAAGTAATACCGGGGAAAAATGTTAATTCAATACCAGAGGTAATAAGCACCGATGCACATGGGGTGTGATATATTGCCGTGGATAACCGTGAAGTGTTTTTCACACTGAGACTGTGTGTGTGTGTGGACCAGGGTGTATTAGCTGTGAATAATGAGTTTCAGAGCTCATATTTCAGCCCACTGCCTGTTGTTATTCATTAGGAAGAGAAGTTGTACTCATGAAAAGATGAGAGGGGGAACAAAAATATTGTGAACCAGAATCTTCTAGAAGATCTCCTCCCACCCACCCCTCAAAAGATGGGTGAGACTAATAAAGAGGGCTTTTTTCCAAACAATCCTCAATCCTTTATCGGCTCGCATTAATCTATAATTGATACCGACCTCCACAGAAGCCGCTGGCTTAATGGAAACAGGCTCTCCCCACGTGGACAGTTCCTTTCTTTAGTCTAGTTTTCCAATTGTTTCTTTAGTCTTGTATTATCACATGGTGTGTCTGTGTTTTCCTTTGCAACATTCCCTCTTGAGTAAGTAACCAATACAAGCACACAGAGTAGTACCCTCCAAGTGTTTCAAGAACAAAGAATACATTTGGAATTTGTATGCAGAACTTCCTCCTCAGAAATGCAAAACAGCCAACAACAACATTCCTCTGGTCTGGTTGGCAGGAAGGACTTCCATCTTTATCACATTACTACAAGGAGGAGGGCTAGTTTCCAAGATGGCCGACGATAAAAAGGCGGAAGGATGCCGCGGAATGTGTTCCCAATATGTGGCTACTAGCTTCCACTCTTAATCTTTTCTTTTCCGCTGGCGCTGCACGTGCTGAAGTCGCTGGTGGTCTTGGTGGTATTGCTGTTGTCGGCCATTCTACTTCTGATACTTTGCCTATACTGACCTCAATACACCATTTTCCAGGGATTTCCCCTTCACTGGTAAAATAGGTTTAACGAGATGCTGCCATGTTGTTGGAATGAAAACCTGAATCTACAGTATGTCTCCAGGACAAAAGACTAAGGAACCCTGGCTTAAAGAGTTGCATCTAACATTCCAGCACTCTGGTCCTCCTATAAGTACCTGTCTTCTAGTTCCCCTACGTGCCTGGAACGATGCCTCCAGATAGTCATGCCAAAGACGGGCCAACCCAGGCCAAGGTACTGCAGGGCCCCAGTGTGGTCGGGGGGTGGTGGGGGGAGGAGAGGCGCTCCGGCGCTACATTGGCAGCCAAACAACAGGAGGATTAAGGTCCCTTAAATCTCTAGGCTGCAGTGTATTTCTCAGGAGCTCGTCCAACTCTCCCTGGAAAAGCCTGGCTGAGGTGTTCTGAAGCCTTCTGCCACGACCACAGAATGAGAGAGGAGCGTATACAAAAATCTGGCTGCGGTTTTCTAGTTGGGGAAAT
Organism: Oncorhynchus clarkii lewisi; assembly: GCF_045791955.1. Taxonomy (NCBI): domain Eukaryota; kingdom Metazoa; phylum Chordata; class Actinopteri; order Salmoniformes; family Salmonidae; genus Oncorhynchus; species Oncorhynchus clarkii. Next base: position 6,100 of record NW_027258930.1, on the reverse strand, counting down.
GTCAGAATCCACAGAGAAAAGCCCAGCTGTGACATGGATGTGAAGGAGCAGGTGGTATATATTAGAGCTGTGATGGATTACAGCAGTCAGCCTGCCACCATACATGTGATGTGGACTTAATGTAACGTTAGGGGACGTTCATCCCGAAAGAATGGTCGTTAATCGCTCTTTAGCGGGGGATTTGCTATAATTCGAATCTTAAGTCTTGGAAGAGGCTGTCTCGCACATTGAACAGAATCTGTTGTACGTGGACGTGGCCGACTCAACATGTAGTATCTCGAACTTTGTCTCTGGGGTTCTTTTTGAAGTTCTCCCAACACCTCATTTTGGATCCTCCATTCAGAGCTGATGACGTTGGAGAAATACTTAGGAGTTAGCTAGCTAGTGTTTCTGACTGGGCTCCAATGCTAGGGTGCTGATTGAGAATTACATGTAGTAACAGTAGGCTGATAAGTACTACCCAGAGCCATAATATTTAGAGAGTTAGGACAACTTTTACAATGTTATATATTTTGTTCTAGTTCTCGACATTCAGATAGTTACATAGCATTGTTTAAATATTCCGCCTGTAATGTTAATGGGGAGCTAACATGGTTGCCATAGAAGGTTGAAGTGTCATGTAAATGCTTCATAATGCAGAAACCTCATTGGCCCAACTCTCTAAATACATGGCCCTGGTCCTACCTCCTCCCAACTAAACGTGGTTCCTGGTGCTCAAGTCCACCTACCATAGATGTAATGGGATTTTGATGGAAATGTCTTAGCTCTCAGTCGAAGAGGCTCTCCTCAGAGTTATCAACATCTATTAATCCAGTGTTTACCAAACCTCTCCTCTAGTACCCCAACCATGCCGCTTATCTGATGTATTTCAGACAGTACTAACACTCCGGAATCAATTTGTCAACTGATCAACTAACACTGTACTAATGGATATCGACTTGAAGTGGGCCCCCAGGACAAGGATATTAGGAAAACAGTCTGCTACAGTAGAGTCCCAGAGGTTCTCTCTCTGTCTCTCTCTCTCCATCTCTCTCTCTCCATTTCTCTCTCTCCGTCTCTTTCTCTCAATTTCTCTCTCTCCATCTCTCTCTCTCTCTTTCACTCCATCGCTCTTTCTCCATTGCTCTCTCTCCATCTCTTTCTCTCCATCTCTCTCTGTCCATCTCTCTCTCCACCGCTCTCTCTCTCTCTCTCTCTCTCTCTCTCTCTCTCTCTCTCTCTCTCTCTCTCTCTCTCTCTCTCTCCACCCAGCATCCTCTAACCACTCCTCTGGTAATGTGTATTGAGATGCAGAGCAACAGGCACGGTTTACCTGCTCAATAGGAAACCCGGTCCCTCCGTGCCTCCACTGCTAAACGACTCAAAAGTTTGTTTACTCCACACGTTCAGCATCAAACGGCTTCTTTAACTAGTTAATCAGTGAGTTTTTTTTTTTCCTTCTCCAAACGGTTCGGTTTGTTTTCCCTATTGACTCAGGGTTAGGTTTGCTAGATGTTTTCCAATGAGGTGTATCGTACCGTGTTGATGCGATGGATGCAGAGAAAGAGGGTGTTCTGATTGGGTAATATTTAACAAATTTGTGTGACCGTTTGTGTGTGTGCCTGTGTTTTAACGTGTGTGAATGCGTGTGCCTGTGTTTTAACGTGTGTGTGTGTGTGTATGTCTCCAGGTGGCCCTCCATGCGTGTGGCGTTGCGACAGACATGGTGGTAGAGCAGTGTATCCAGGCGGGAGCGACCTTCGTGGTCAGCCCCTGCTGCTACGGCTTCGTCCAGAACACACTGAAGTTCACCTTCCCCAGGAGGTCTGTCTGCCTGTCTGTCTCAATGTATGTCTTTCTGCCTGTCTCTCTGTCTCAATGTCTGTCTGTCACTGTCTGTCGGTCTGTCTGAGTTGTCTTTATCTTGTGCCTCCTTACCCATCTTCTTCTGTTATCTTTATCGACTGTATCTCACACCATTTCTGCCTCTCTCTCTCTCCCTCTCTCTCTCTCCACCGGTCTCTCCATCTTCATTTGTACCTCTCTGCCTCCTCTATCTGCGTTGGTCTCTGGCTTATGTTTTCTTCCACAGCATCTACGACTTCTGTGTCACCCTGCTCTCTCATTCAGTCCATTCAATCAGCATTAGGAGAATGATCTTTCAGGACAGGGCTGCTGTCACAAAATGACAGGGTAAAAAAACTACTGCATAACCAAATAAGTTGGCGAACACGAATCACTGATCACTCCAAAAATGTCTTCTGCTCATTTCATTCTGGGGCCGAGCCAAAATTACTTATGCGTTTGATTCCTTGATATTTTCCTAGGCTGAGGTACGATCCGAAGAGTGTGAATTGTGCTTGAGGGCATGAACAGGAGGGAGAGGGGGGAAAATGTAGGAGCTAGTTTATTGTGCTGTTGTTCCTGTTGCCATGACAGCACTCTGACTGACTGGTGTGTGAAGTGGCTGGTATGAGAACTAGGAGGAAGGACGCATGACATGTTGACAACACAAAGGCCTCAATGACCACAAAACATGGTATTCTAAAGAGAGAATGCACTGAAGGTTGTGGTATATCATTGCTACTGGCATAGCTAAAGGCTGTTACTAGATATGAGGCGGGCCCTGTAGCAGTGTCAGTATTCATGCTACTCTGCACTACACCACCGCCTTAACTAGTTCATCCTCAGGTTATGGTCCCGGAGACAAACTTTCACCAAGAGTCAACATACCAAGTTTAAATCCCCAAGTGTTGTCTGCAGAATACCTGAGTGTTTTATATTCAGCACCTGCTCAGGAGCTTTGGATGTGTGTACATCATTATGACAGTACGTAGCTATGCAGTATGTGACCGAGAGGCTATAGCCGGCCAAGTGAAACATTAGAGTCCTCAACTGAGTGCCCGTGACGTGACCTTTGACATCTTCGGTGCCGTGTTGATTATTAGCTAGCTTTAAGCTCTTTCTCGCTACTCTTTAACATCACAATCAACCTGCCTGTTTCCCAGGACGTCGGATAAAGAACTTGCTCAACATGAGCATTGTTTTGTTTTTTTGTCACGTATGGAGTTTATCATCAGAAGATAGTTTATGTCATGACTTATCAAGACAAAAGAAGGTGGACTTAAATGTCTTGAATGTCAGTGTAAACAATGGACACTAGTACAATGCAATACAAATAGTTGTCCCACAGAAAAGCACAACGTGCAGATTTACTGAAACGTTTTTACACTTGAATGGTCTTTTCTCTAAGCATTATTCCCAAAATATCTCACTTCTTTCAAATATCTCTCTTTTTTGCAGCAAAAGGTTTCTGGAGACACTGAGTTACAAGGTAGGTTCAATTCATTTCAAATGAGGGTTAGATTTCCCACGCAATGTATTATTTGTTTTGGATGCATATCATATCAGCAGCAAAGATTGAACTAAGTCAGATTTAATTAGTCTTTTTTATTTATGGTAATTGCGAACAGTGTTCTCCTACACAGGCTACAACAGGTTTGACCCCTCAGTTATAAAACATTATCATTTACACTCATGCTGAAAGCTGTTGCTCCCTTGCCAGGAATTACAAGAGGTTTTTATTTATTTATATATATATATATATATATATATATATATATATATATATATATATATATATATATATATATATATATATATATATCTCTATATCTCATTACTAAAACCTAATAGACTCCGGAAGAGCCCTGTTTTAGATGCAAAACACATACATGGTTTAATTTTAAGTGTAGTCCTAGTTATGTTCTTTTCCATTCGCTGACTCTTTGCAGAGAGAGGAGGGGAGAGAGTGAGAAGGGGAGGTAGAGAGAATAAACTATCTGACCTCAGAAATAGCTCTCCTGTTGATTTATCCTGAATGTATCCTGGGAACTAAAGCCAGCTTTTACAGGAACTACATTGTTACAATACCACTAATACTAATAATCATTTATAAAACTTTGTTTAGTGCTGTTCATTACATAAAGAAATATCAAGGCGCTGTAAAGCAGCGGCAACAAAAAAACAAGCAATTTCAAAACAACAACATCATTAATCATCATGAGTAGATCGACGGTCAAGAGACTGAATGTTGACAAAGTTCATGTCTTGATTGAGGTCAGCGGAGGTTCAAATACTATTCCAAATGTACATTTTAGTCATTTAGCAGATGTACTTGTCCTCTGTGGGAATCGAACCCATAACCCTGTTGTTGCAAGCGCAATGCTCTATCAACGAAGCCACACAGGAGGACAGATGCATCCTGACTTCACTCCCTTCCTTGAAGTCATCAATGTTTGGTAGTAAAAGCAAGGCCCTATGTCAGATCAGTAATTACTTTAAGGAAGACAGGGTGCCTTTTCAGAGTATCAGAACCGGGCCTAAGTCTTATCACTTGACACTGACAGTGCACTGAACTGGTAGGAGATGATAATATCTTAATGATGTATGGCAGGGTTCCCCAACTGGCATGCCGAATTTGGCCCGCGTTTGATTTTATTTGGCCCCCAAGTTTTCTGAATAATAAAAAATATATACTTTTTTTGGCGGGGGACTTAAGACTTTAAAAACAACAGTAAATCAGCTCCAAGTGATTTTTAATTTTGGAAATCTGTTCCAAATTGTTCCCACACATAATAGAGAGACATTCACTATATATACAAAAGTATTAGGACACCCCTTCAAATTAAGGGATTCGGCTATTTCAGCCACACATACATTGGCAGTAGAATGGCCTTACTGAGGAACTCACCGTTATAGGTTTGTCAAATTTCTGCCCTGGTCAAATGTAAGTGCTCTTATTATGAAGTGGAAACCTTTAGGAGCAACAGCGGCTCAGGCGTGATGTGGTAGGCCACACAAACTCACAGAACGGGACCGCCAAGTGCTGAAGCGCGTATTGTGTAGAAATCATCTGTCCTCGGTTGCAACACTCACTACCGAGTTCCAAACTGCCTCTGGAAACAACAGCACAATAACTGTTTGTTGGGAGCTTCATGAAATGGTTTTCCACGGCCAAGCAGCCGAGCACAAGCCTAAGATCACCATGCTCAATGCCAAGCATCGGCTGGAGTGGTGTAATGCTCGCCGCCATTGGACTCTGAAGAAGTGGAAACACATTCTCTGGACTGATGAATCACACTTCACCGTCTGGCAGTCCAACAGACTAATCTGGGTTTGGCAGGTGCCAGGAGAACGCTACCTGCCTCAATGCATAGTGCCAACTGTAAAGTTTGGTGGATGAGGAATAATGGTCTGGGGATGTTTTTCATGGTTCGGGCCCTTTAGTTCCAATGAAGGGAAATCTTAACCCTACAGCATACAGTGACATTCTAGACGATTCTGTGCTTCTAACTTTGTGGCAACAGTTTGGGGAAGGCCCTTTCCTGTTTCAGCATGACAATGGCCCTTTGCACAAAGTGAAGTCCATACAGAAATAGTTTATCGAGATAGGTGTGGAAGAACTTGACTGGCCTGCACAAAGCCCCATCGAACACCTTTGAGATGAATTAGAGTTCTGACTTCGAGCCGGCCTAATCGCCCAACATCAGTGCCCAACCTCACTAATGCTCTTGTGGCTAAATGGAAGCAAGTCCCTGCAGCAATATCTAGTGGAAAGTCTTCCCAGAATAGTTTTTATTTTTTTTATGTTTTAAATGTAACCTTTTATTTAACTAGGCAAGTCAGTTAAGAACAAATTCTTATTTACAATGACAGCCTCCTGAGAACAGTGGGGTAACTGCCTTGTTCAGGCAGAACGACAGATTTTTACCTTGTCAGCTCGGGGATTCACAACGCTCTAACCACTAGGCTACCTGCCGCCCCAGAGCGGAGGCTGTTATTACTTACTGACTTTATTGTTCCCATGGGGAAATGTTGTTGCAGTGTCATGTACACGTTTAAAGTGGCGTTTAAATACAAAACAAAATTGCCAATACAACTTTCATAACAGTTACATACCAATAAAACATTCAAAAAACACGGGTACAGGGGGTGGCTTGGGTCTAAAATGATTTTGTGAGCCTTGAGCAGAGCCCTGACCTTAAAGATCTCATCCAGGCCTGTCTGTTTGACTCCAAGTACCTTGGGCAGCGCCCTGACCTTAAATATCTCATCCAGG